>NC_074695.1:42077393-42377393 GCF_029448725.1 Salvelinus fontinalis
CCATGCACCGGCAGGACAGAGAATCTGGTAAGACGAGGGGTGGGGGTGTGTGTCTATTTGTCAATAACAGCTGGTACGCGATGTCTAATATTAAAGAAGTCTCGAGGTATTGCTCACCTGAGGTAGAGTAGCTTATGATAAGCTGTAGACCACACTATCTACCAAGAAAGTTCTCATCTATATTATTCGTTGCTGTCTATTTACCACCACAAACCGATGCTGCCAGTAAGACCGCACTCAACCAACTCTATAAGGCTCATCCAAAAGCAGCGCTCCTAGTGGCCAGGGATTTTAATGCAGGCAAACTTAAATCCATTTAACCTCATTTCTACCAGCATGTCACATGTGCAACCAGAGGGAAGAAAACTCTCGACCACATTTACTCCACACACAGAGACGCATACAAAGCTCTCCCTCGCCCTCCATTTGGCAAATATGACCATAATTATATCCTCCTGATTCCTGCTTACAATCAAAAACTATAGCAGGAAGTACCAGTGACTAGCTCAATACGGAAGTGGTCAGATGACGCGGATGCTACGCTACAGGACTGTTTTGCTAGCACAGACTGGAATATGTTCCGGGATTCATCCAATGGCATTGAGGAGTATACCACCTCAGTCCTCTGCTTCATCAATAAGTGCATTGACGACGTCATCCCCACACAGTGACCGTACGTACATATCCCAACCAGAAGCCATAGATTAAAGGAAACATCCGCATTGAGCTAAAGGCTAAAGCTGCCGCTTTCAAGGAGCGGGACAGTAATCCGGACGCTTTTAAGAAATCCCGCTATGCCCTCAGACAAACCATCAAACAAGCAAAGTGTCAATACAGGATTAAGATTGAATCCTACTACAACGGCTCTGACACTTGTTGCATGTGGCAGGGCTTGAAAACTATTACGGACTACAAAGGGAAACCCAGACGCCAGCTGCCAAACACACCAAGACAGTCGTGAAGAGGGCACAACAACACATTTTCCCCCTCAGGAGACTGAAAAGATTTGGCATGGGTCCCCAGATCCTCTAAAAGTTCTACAGCTGCACCATCGAGAGCATCCTGACCGGTTGCATCACCGCCTGGTATGGCAACTGCTTGGCATCTGACCGTGAGGCGCTACAGAGGGTAGTGCGTATGGCCCAGTACATCACTGGGGCCAAGCTTCCTGTCATCCAGGACCTATATACTAGGCGGTGTCAAAGGAAATCCCCCAAAAATTGTCAGAGACTCCAGTCACCCAAGTCATAGACTGTTTTCTCTGCTACTGCACGGCAAGTGGTACCGGAGCTCTAAGTCTTGGACCAAAAGGCTCCTTAAAACCACATCTACCCCCAAGTCATAAGACTGCTGAACAATGAATCAAATGGCCACCGGACTATTTACATTGACCCCCCCCCCCCCACCCCATTTGTTTTGTACACTGCTGCCACTCACTGTTTATTATCTATGCATAGTCACTTCACCCCTACCTACATGTACAAATTAACTTGACAAACCTGTACCCACGCACAATGACTTAGTACCGGTACCCCCTGTATATAGCCTCGTTATTGTTAGTGTATTGTGTTAGTTTTTATTATTTTTTACTTTAGTTATGTGGTCCTTGATCAGGGTTGTGTTCTAGTGATGCGCGGGTTGACTCATAACCCTGATTTAGATTTATTTAATTCATGCTTGCAGTCGACGAGACTGAATTATGCAGAATGCAGTTACATTTAGTTAAATTCTTAAAATACACAGGATACTACATTCAATTGAAAAGGTCCTAACCAATTACAGTTGAAATGTCCATTTGTTATTAAAAAGTCTGTCAGTGGCTATGGACAAATTTTTCAGTCTATTTGTTCTTGCTTTGATGCTGGACAGTTGGTTCTGGTTGCGGAGGACTCTGCCAGCGCTGTATCTCCTTCTCTGTGGTAGGAGATCATGTAGAGAGAGGGTGGTCAGGTTGGTGCATGTCAGTGACCAATCTTACTGCTGTGCCTGTGGTGGTGGAAGGGTCAATGGGATGTCTCAGTTTTTTGTTATTATCTTGCTTGCTCTTTTCTGTAACCTTTTCTGTACCCTATCCAGTGTGGCTTGCTGCTTCTTTGTGCAGCCCATCAGCAACACACTGGCATAGGCCAGGCATGGTCAGATCAGAGTGGTGTCGATGTCCACAAGGTCATATTTGATTATATCCGCGGTGGATGAAGGGCGCGTTGAATAAAGAGAAAACAATACCTTAAAACAAATTGATAAATGTCTAATTCTGGTGCAATTTATATCTATAGGCTACATAGAGTTTTTACCCCCATTATTTTAGGCTAAACTTTAGGACCTAACTAAATAGCCTACACGCCAATCGCAAAATGCATTTGGGAACAGGCAGAAAAAGTTAACGTCAACCCACGGAGACAAAAAAGTCAATGTCGGTGTTTAATTCAATAAGAGTAAAGCTGTGAAATGGAGAGTTTAAAATAAAGAGAAGGGAGGGCCAGAAAAGTAAAGTTTGCGAAAGATTTGGTGAAGTGGTAAATGAAGATGATAGCAGTGTTATGTTATGTGTGATGATTATGAGGCGCTTTACAAATTTGACAGTTGCAAGACGGGGACTTCAAATAAGCCCATGACACGTCAAACGGGAATGTAACCTAGTGTTTGGATGGGTTAAATGGAAACTTAAATCTGGACACTGACTGCAGGTCTATAACCTCTCGCATAGCCTTAATATGTACTCCTTAATAATTAAGAATTTCTTGAGGTAAAATGATACACCAAATGTAGGCAAAATGTTGACTTAGGAACAGGATTGGAGAAGTAGGATTTATTTATGTCAGCATCTCGAGAGAATGCCAATGTGCAATTAGATACCATCTGAGGTGCTTTCTTTATCAGCATAATAAAAGCTGATAGTATTTTAACCACATAAAACATGCATCCAAACTGAACTGAAATCTTATCAGAAACAAGGGTCGTTTTCATAGCTTTCTATTTCCTTACAAGTGGTCAAACTGATGTAATTTGGGAATTTTGCATAGAAAATCTTTCCCGCTTTTGTACTGTTACATTTAATCCCTGGTCCCTAAAACGTCTATAATCCTCGAAAGAAGCAGAGATTACAGAAAAAAACTACAGATGTCAACTACTGTAGATTTAAGCATTCATTCTATCGATTTGTGACGTTATTCTGGTGAGTAAGGGTTCATTTAGTCATCTAGGGCAACATATAATGACAGAAGAGAAGCTGCATGTACAGTTGAAGTCGGAAGTTTACATACACCTTAGCCAAATACATTTTTTTCACACAATTCTTGACATTTAATCCTAGTAAAAATTCCCTGTTTTAGGTCAGTTAGGATCACCACTTTATTTTTAGAATGTGAAATGTCAGAATAATAGTAGAGGGATTTATTTAAGCTTTTATTTCTTTCATCACATTCCCAGTGGGTCAGTTTACACTCAATTAGAATTTGGTAGCGTTGCCTTTAAATTGTTTAACTTGGGTCAAATGTTTCAGGTAGCCTTCCACAAGCTTCCCACAATAAGTTGGGTGAATTTTGGCCCATTCCTCCTGACAGAGCTGGTGTAACTGAGTCAGGTTTGTAGACCTCCTTGCTCGCACACGCTTTTTCAGTTCTGCCAACAAATTTTCTATAGGATTGAGGTCAGGGCTTTGTGATGGCCACTCCAATACCTTGACTTTGTTGTCCTTAAGCCATTTTGACTCACCACTTTGTAAGTATGCTTGGGGTCATTGTCCATTTGGAAGACCCATTTGCGACCAAGCTTTAACTTCCTGACTGATGTCTTGAGATGTTGCTTCAATATATCCACATCATTTCCCTGCCTCATTAAGCCATCTATTTTGTGAAGTGCACCAGTCCCTGCTGCAGCAAAGCACCCACACAACATGATGCTGCCACCCCCGTGCCTCACGTTTGGGATGGTGTTCTTCGGCTTGCAAGCCTCCCCCTTTTTCTTCCAAACATAACGATGGTCATTATGGCCAAACAGTTCTGTTTTTGTTTCATCAGACCAGAGGACATTTCTCCAAAAAGTACGATCTTTGTCCCCATTTGCAGTTGCAAACCGTAGTCTGGCTTTTTTATGGTGGTTTTGGAGCAGTGTCTTCTTCCTTGCTGAGCGGCCTTTCAGATTATGTCGATATAGGACTCGTTTTACTGTGGATATAGATACTTTTGTACCTGTTTCCTCCAGCATCTTCACAGGGTCCTTCATCTCTAGGAGAAAGAACGCGTCTCCTTCCTGAGCGGTATGACGGCTGCGTGGTGCCATGGTGTTTATACTTGCGTACTATTGTTTGTACAGATGAACGTGGTACCTTCAGGCCTTTGGAAATTGCTCCCAAGGGTGAACCAGACTTGTGGAGGTCTACAATTTGTTTTTCTGGGGTCTTGGCTAATTTCTTTTGATTTTCTCATGATGTCAAGCAAAGAGGCACTGAGTTTGAAGGTAAGCCTTGAAATACATCCACAGGTACACATCCAATTTACTCAAATTATGTCAATTAGCCCATCAGAAGCTTCTAAAGCCATGACATTTTCTGGAATTTTCTAAGCTGTTTAAAGGCACAGTCAACTTAGTGTATGTAAACTTCTGACCCACTGGAATTGTGATACAGTGAATTATAAGTGAAATAATCTGTCTGAAAACAATTGTTGGAAAAATGACTTGTGTCAAGCACAAAGTAGATGTCCTAACCAACTTGCCAAAACTATAGTTTGTTAACAAGAAATGTGTGGAGTGGTTGAAAACGAGTTTTAATGACTCCAACCTAAGTGTATGTAAATTTCCGACTTAAACTGTGTCTAATTATAGACACGTTGAATAAAAAATGCCCTACCAAAATGTCAGAAATTATAAACAGAAAAAAATCTAAATTAGGCAACAAAAAAATCCTGCACACCCTGTCCAAAAATCATTCTGCCGTCTCAGACTGTAGCCTACAGCGCATGTTGTATATTAGCGGGTTAGGGTCAGGTTTTCACTTTATCCATATAGTTGGGTGGTTATGGATTGGTTATTAGCAATTGCAGGCGGGTGCAGGTGAACAAACAGCTCACCCTCGCACCACTATCGTGGTGGGCGGTACTACCTGAACATTACAATTCAGTTACAGTACCTGAAAGTATCGAGCCCATTTTAATCCTAATGAATATCAACAGGCTTCAAACAACAACAAAAACATTTCAAGGGTATAACATCAAGTGTCCAAACAAAATCGTGTTTGCACTTTGAACCTGAAATTCACTGTTCACAGGTCAACAATGCCACTCCAATGCCCTCTTTGTCAAATAAACCTAATTGGTTGCACTCACAATAACACTTTGTCATCCAAGTCAGCTCATTCTCTCAGCACTCTGTATTTTTAAAACACAGGCTTCTCTGTTTGTTGAAACAATGGGCCCCTGTTAAAGCTTCTCAAAGTTAATGAGTGGAACACACCACAACTCTGAAGTACATATGGCTCCAAACCTTCAAACACAAATTAAGCCCAAATATAGGCCATTTAGCAGATATTTTTTATCCAAATCACCTTACAGTAGTGTGTGCATACATTTTTGTATTGTTGAGTCCAATGGGAATTGAAACTGTGAACCTGGCATTGCAAACACCATGCTCTACCAACTGAGCCACACCGTCATGTTCAGTTTGGCACGTCATATGCCAACGGTTTGTTAGCCCATACAGTTACGTCAGAAACTACATTGATGAATGCCCATGAATTGCATAACAGCTAGTATTCCACAATCCAGGTTTATAAATAGGCCCTGTATCCTGGTTATTCCTATTGACGGGCACTTTGAGAGAAATCGACCATGAACACCCATTGGTCAATTAGCTTTGAGTCATCAGCGGCACAGAGAGGGAAAACAAGAGACCCCTCTTTCATTATATCGGCTTAATACGCCTCAGTGTGTTTATGTGTGTGTGTCCTTAATGCTTTAATAAATGGCCTCTATTATGAATAAAAACATGTGAATGACATTGGCACTGGAATTCCGACCCAGGGATAAATAACACTGAGAATGCATTCCACTGGAGAATGACAGGGCAATGAGCACTTGAGCCCAGCAGAGAGGCAATGAGATACTTCTACTCCTCTGACCTACTGTATTATTCCTATCAGAGGAAGCATCGGTCAGTGTGGAGTGAAATGACCTGCGACTAAACCTGTATGAGAGTGAAAGACAAAGACCTGTAATCACGACATTAGAATGAACTAAACACTGGCAGATCTGAACCTACACTCCCGTTCAAAAGTTTGGGGTCACTTAGAAATGTCATTTAAAATAACATCAAATTGATCAGAAATACAGCGTAGACAGAGGTCGAACGACATTAGAGGTCGACCGGCATGGCCGATTAATTGGGGCCGATTTCAAGTTTTCATAACAATCGGTAATCTGCATTTTTGGACGCCGATTATGGCCGATTACATTGCAATCCATGAGGAGACTGCGTGGCAGGCTGACCACCTGTTACGCGAGTGCAGCAAGGAGCCAAGGTAAGTTGCTAGCTAGCATTAAACTTATCTTATAAAAAACAATCAATCTTTACATAATCACTAGTTAACTACACATGGTTGATGATATTACTAGTTTAACTAGCTTGTCCCACGTTGCATATAATCAATGCGGTGCCTGCTAATTTATCATCGAATCACAGCCTACTTCGCCAAACGGGTGATGATTTAACAGAAGCACATTCGCGTCAGGGTATATGCAGCAGTTTGGACCGCCTGGCTCGTTGCGAATGGTGTGAAGACCATTTCTTCCAAACAAAGACAGTAATTAATTTGCCAGAATTTTACATAATTATCACATAACATTGAAGGTTGTGCAATGTAACAGCAATACTTAGACTTATGGATGCCACCCGTTCGATAAAGTACGGAACGGTTCCGTATTTCACTGAAAGAATAAAAGTTTTGTTTCCGAAAGGATAGTTTCCGGACTTGACCATATTAATGACCTAAGGCTCGTATTTCTGTGTGTTTATTATATTATAATTAAGTCTATGATTTGATATTTGATAGAGCAGTCTGACTGAGCGATGGTAGGCAGCAGCAGGCTCGTAAGCATTCATTCAAACAGCACTTTCCTGCGTTTGCCAGCAGCTCTTCACAATGCTTGAAGCACAGCACTGTTTATGACTTCAAGCCTATCAACTCCCGAGATTAGGCTGGCAATACTATAGAGCCTATAAGAACATCCAATAGTCAAAGGTATATGAAATACAAATGGTATAGAGAGAAATACTCCTATAATTCCGATAATAACTACAACCTAAAAGTTCTTAACTGGGAATATTGAAGACTCATGTTAAAAGGAACCACCAGCTTTCATATGTTCTCATGTTCTGAGCAAGGAACTTAAACGTTAGCTTCTTTACATGGCACATATTGCACTTTTACGTTCTTCTCCAACAATGTGTTTTTGCATTATGTAAGTTGTGCACCGGGGCCTCCCACTCCTCTTTCTATTCTGGTTAGAGACAGTTTGCACTGTTCTGTGAAGGGAGGAGTACACAGCATTGTACGATATCTTCCGTTTGTTGGCAGTTTCTCGCATGGAATAACCTTAATTTCTCCAAACAAGAATAGACTGATGAGTTTCAGAAGAAAGTTCTTTGTTTCTGGGTATTTTGAGACTGTAATCGAACCCACAAATCCCTTGAGAAAGGGAGCACGAGAGAGGGAGCACGAGAGAGAGAGAGAGAGTTTTGGGTGGGTGGTCGGGTGAGTTTTTGAGCTGAGGAGTGTCTGATGGCATGCTGCCTTTTCATTCCCAGTTCAGACAAGAACAAATGGGTAACATCCTCAAGGCAAACTGCCTCATACTTTTAAAGAAGCATTCCTCAACTTTTCAAGTGTAAAAATAGCATGACTCACATCCTCTGATTATAATGGGAGGTACCTCTCACAATGAGGACGGAATTCCTCAGAGATGAGAATGTTCGCTGTTAAATTTCCTTAGGATTAACTGTGAAAACTGATAAGGCACACTATAGTTCCTCTAGAACAGTGTATATTTGGGTACTGTGGACAAACATTTTGTAAACTTGCTGATGTTTAAAAAACAAAACAATATACAAAATATGGCATGGGTAGAAGATACAGAATCAACCTTTTGAGGTACTAACTGACATTCAGACTTTTGTAATAACATTGTAATTACACTAGTTAAGACATTGTGTTAACATGTACCATAGTAATTGTGTAATTGCATTGTAATTGCATAGTAGTGGCAATAGGAATGCTATTATTTGGTGCACATAGTGAATTCAGGGTTTAGGGATTGTGTTCGAACTGTCAGACCAACACCGCAGCCAGTATACCACGGGGCTCAAACCTCTTAACGAAGTTCGACGTGTTGTACGTTTAACTACCAGTCTAATTTCTGAGAGCACATCCTGCGCTTCACTATTACAAAAAAAACTTTCGCCTCATATCAATGAGGCATGCTTACATTGGCCTCCCAACATTGCCATCCCACTTCTGACACTAATGTAGCATATCAGGGAGTAGCCCAACCAGAATTTGTTCTTAACTGACTTGCCTAGTTAAATAAAGGTTCAATAGAAAATCTATTCAAAAACAGTTGAACCTGGGACCATCAGCCAAAGACTAAGGCATTACACCAAGAAGCTCAAACCTCTGAACCGAAGGTCTATTGCTATGTACATGTAATAACGTAAGCGACACCTTGTCAACAACTTGTAACCAAGTTCAACAAGTTTCTCAACAACCTGTGAAATAGTCTAAGTAAAAACAACATATCAGACACGTGGACAATGGCTTGATTGACAATTTAACAATTTAAAGTGCTAAAAGAAAGTGACATCACTTACTTTTTTCTGTACTCATCTCTATCTCTTTTGACTTTAGCCAACACATTGTAAAGGGCTCGCAGTTCAGGGGTGACGGTGTCGACTTGAACTCCAACACCATCCGGCTGCATCCAAGACACCCCGGGGCTGTGGAAAGTCTCGATTCGGTCCCCAAACCTCCTTGTTTGGGAAAAGCTCCATATCGTACCGGGTACCCGTGGCCGAGCCAGAAATAAGTCAAAATATCCCGTTTGGGTGGCTTGTTCTCGGCTAAAGTAGGCTCTGTAGCGGGATTGCTCTAAAGCTTCCTGTAGTTGATTTTCTAACAACTTGTTTCTACGCTCCAATTCATGAACTTTAGCTAGGAAACATCGAAATCGCAGGTTAAGGGTTTTCAAGGCATGAATGTTGGAACCCAAATCGTTCCGTAGGGCACTAGACACCCTAGCACCAGAGGCTGGCGCTCCTACTGGGAACCTAGCGGCACCCGAAGATGACAAAGCCTCAGCAAAGACCATCGAATTCATCATTTTGTTTGAGTTAAATGGGCGATACATTCAACTGAAAATGTTCCCGGTATTCTGACGGGTCACTTCAACTAGCGTACTACTGGATTTTTCACCCCCGCCCTACCGTAAAAATAGGCCAATCCTCCAAATTGAGATCCGCGATGAAGTGATTCTTTGAAATGATCTTATGCGGCTACAAATCTTGCTGTGAACGCCGTGTCACTGTGTTATCTAAGACAATGTAGGAACGTAGACACAACACAAACGCCATATGTCACCTTCTTCATGATGCTGTTGACGTGAATGCATCTACATGCAAAACGGTTTACGAGGCTGTTATGATAGCCCTGGGCTATGTAGCCTGCGCAACTTCTCTGTCAATTGCTGCTGCTAGTTTTTCCAAAATCATTCGCCTTCATTCATTTATTCTGCGCCACCCATCCTTTTTTGATAGTCGTCCTAGCAGTGAGCCAGATAGCGTTACCGCCGAAATGCATGAAATCAAGGATATGTCTACTGTCCCATAGCTGTGTTCCCGTTACTGGTATCATGTTAGAGCCAAACGAAAACACCCTCTCCGCCGCTACGCCCCACACTCTCTTCTACAATCTCCCCTGATACATCCTGGATTGCTGATGTATTGGTAAGTGAGAGGCTCTGAAGCCACCAGTCGGCCATATTGGCACTTCCCAAAAAGTGCAGTCCTCCATAAGAATGAATGTAATTATACAGTATTTCAGTAGAGTACCACAGTATGAGTCATAATACACATAAAACCTAGGCTCGCAGTCAAACACGGAAATGTTTCCAATTGTTTTTCCACCATTCATTTTTCCCATAGGGGATTTTAAAACCACTTCAAATAAGGTCTGTCTTTCATGTAATCTTACCCTGACGTGATGTTTTGAGAACAGTGTAAATCTCTCACTTTTATCAATATATTTGCCTGTATTTACCCCCGAAATGAAATGATAATTAGCCGCTAATGTGGCTATCATACAGAACTACACATCCTCTGCAAGCTTTGACATCATAACTAGGAAAAAAGTCCACATTTCTCCATGCAAACTCTCATCGACAAGTAGAAAGTAACCTAGCAAGTAGAATAACTAGTAGATATTATAGCGTTTTTGTAGTTTCTCGTTTAAATAATTTATATTGTTTATTTCTCGTTTAGCATTTTTCAAATTACCTATCTTAGCATTTTTTAATTACTATAACTTTTTGCATGACCCTGGCCTTTGTAGCTAACTAGTTAACCTTAGGCATCTCCGTTGATCAGAAGCAGGTATGGTTCAGTGCTATGTACCGGATTGTAACCACTATTCTAATAAGCACACGTGTATTTTATAATTTCCCGACCTCTGTAAGCGAGAGACGTCACTGGAGTCGTGTAATAAGGTAAGTCCTGTTTTCTAGCTGCTAACAAGCTATTTTGGGTAGGTAAAATATCTGTGGTTAGCTAGCTAGGTGCTTATGAAAATTAGCTAGGTAACCACCAACTGTAGTTACTTGCCGCTGTTAGAGAATTTCCAGTCATCTGGTGATTTTCAGTACCTATACTGTTCTCTTTGAAAAAGAAAGAAGAATCGATATAAGTTAAAATATTAGACATGTAAAAAACCAAACATAAGCAGAATTCATGTGGATGAGGCAAGGTAGACCAACAAGATGTGACTGGTCTGGGCCATATCTGGTCATGTGAAGGCAACATCGGCCTGAACTTGTGAAGACCTTTGGACAGGAACATTAGCTAATCAGTTATAGGCACTATTAGACCTGCAGTAGGAGTGTGCATGTCTGTGTGTCATGCCACCAATATAATTTATGCCCTAATAAGAAAGGCAGCAAGTTTAGCGTGGCCAAGGCTAGAAGGTATCAATAATTTACATGAAAGTGAGGTGACAATGTTATGTTTTATTTATTATTTATTTCACCTTTATTTAACCAGGTAGGCTAGTTGAGAACAAGTTCTCATTTACAACTGCGACCTGGCCAAGATAAAGTTTTTTTGCTAGCGAATGTAAGGGTAAGACTGTATAAAAGCAAAGTACTAAGAATAGAGAGTCAATTCTTCCATGGAATTGCTTGACTTTGTTACTTTTTGTAATAAAGTCTATTTAAATTCACAAGCTCTGGCATCTGAGAAATATTTGTTGACTACTTGGAACATTACAAGGACTGTGTCGTCTACTTTGCCAAGTGGAAGGTTGAGGTGCTGTCATTTGAGGATTAAGTGTTCATGGAGTTTATGAAGTTGGGTCACAGCTACACCAACTTGTACCTGGCGCAACTATTCTGTTGAAGTGCAAGCAGTCAGCAATGTTACCATCACTTTTATTCAGGTGATCCACAAGATTTTTTTTCATTAGCATCATGACGACTGTTACAAGTCAGGAGAAGAACCAAACGTACTTGTCTGCTTCTTTTCAGCGGTCCAGCAAAAACTGGAGGATGGTCATTGACTGTACTGACATAGAAGTTGCTACTCCAGGTCATATGGACGTGCAGATGCAAACCTATTCCGTGTACCGTTCAATGCACTCCTTCAAGCTACTCCTGGGAGTTGCACCTAATTCGGTGATAACATACTGCAGCGATCTGTATTCAGGACCAGTGTCGGACAAAGCCATTGTTCAGAAGTCAGGGTTTGAGAAGATCTTCACATCTGGAGACATGATTTTGGCATGCAAAGGTTTCTTGATCCAGAGCTTAATGCCTGCAGGAGTCACTGTGAACATTCCTCCATTTCTGAACCCTGGCATGTTAACAGAGAGTGAGATACATCTCACAAAAGACATATAGAGAAACAGGATCCATGTTGAGATGGCAAATGCTCGACGAAAAGATTTAAAAATCATGAGATTCATCGCACCTTATCTGCGTCGTTATAGTAATGAGCTGGTGCAGACTTGTAAACCTCCAAGACCCACTCATCAGTGAAGTAGCTGTTGATTGGGAAAACAAGAACAAACAATGAGACACGAGGATTGGGTGTTGAGGGACCACTTGTCTCATTGTCCAAGGTGTGTTTGTGTTATGATAAACAATGCATTTCCTGTACAGATAAAGATGGTTATAAAGCATTGAAAAAAACAACCACTGACCAAATGTCTCTTTGTTTTCCAGTCCAACAGGAGTGCATCCCTCAGGCCATCCGGTGCATGGACATCCTGTGCCAGTGTGATCCGAGGGTGACCGTCCAGTTGTAGAGACTACAGCAGATCGAGCCTGAGGACGGACAGGTCAGTAACCCATCAAATATGATACAATAGTTTACAACAATGAATTTGAAGATATATCTGCAGAGTTTGTTTGTCAGCTAGCTAGCCGAACAGTTTTAGTGGAATTACTAACTTCCAATATTTAAAAGGTAAAGGAAAAGCAATGGCTGCATGATGTTTAACGCCATCATCAGCAAGGAGATCTGTCAGAAGTGATGGCTCTCCCATCCTTAGATGCTCTCTCTTAATTTAATTCAATGGGCTTTATTGGCATGGGAAACATACGTTTACATTGCCAAAGCAAGTGAAATAGATAATTAACAAAAGTGGAATAAACAATAAATGAACAGTAAACATTACACTCACAAAAGTTCAAAAATAAAAAAGACATTTCAAATGTCGTATTATGTCTATATACAGTGTTGTAACAAAGTGCAAATAGTTAAAGTAAAAAAGGGAAAATACAACCAATACATATGAGTTGTATTTGCAATGGTGTTTGTTCACTGGTTGCCCTTTTCTTGTGGAGTTTATCAAAATTGGGATTCTTTTCAAATTATTTGTGGGTCTGAAATCTGAGGAAAATGCGTCTCTAATATGGTCATACATTTGGCAGGAGGTTAGGAAGTGCAGCTGTTTCCACCTAATTTTGTGGGAAGTGTGCACATAGCCTGTCTTATCTTGAGCCAGGTCTGCCTACGGTGGCCTTTCTCAATAGCAAGGCTATGCTCACTGAGTCTGTACATAGTCAAAGCTTTCCTTAAGTTAAAGTGGTCAGGTATTCTACCATTGTGTACTCTCTGTTTAGGGCCAAAAATAGCTTTCTAGTTTGCTCTGTTTTTTTGTTAATTCTTTCCAATGTGTCAAGTAATTATCTTTTTGTTTTCTCATGATTTACCAAGGTCTTATTGTGTTGCTGTCCTGGGGCTCTGTGGGGTCTGTTTGTGTTTGTGAACAGAGCCCCAGGACCAGCTTGCTTAGGGGACTCTTCTCCAGGTTAATCTCTCTGTTGGTGATGGCATTGTTATAGAAGGTTTTGGAATCGCTTCCTTTTAGGTGGTTGTAGAATTTAACAGCTCTATTCTGGATTTTGATAATTAGCCGGCATCGGCCTAATTCTGCTCTGCATGCATTATTTGGTGTTTTATGTTATACACCGAGAACATTTTTGCAGAATTCTGCATACAGTCTCAATTTGGTGTTTTTCCCATTTTGTGAATTCTTGGTTGGTGAGCGGATACCGTACCTCACAATCATGATGGGCAATGGGCTCTATGACTGATTTGACATAATTGGTATATCGAATTTTATGTTCCTTTTGATGGCATAGAAGGCATTGTCTCTCAGATCGTTCACAACTTTGTGGAGGTTACCTGTGGTGCTGATGTTTAGGCCGAGGGAGGGCTGTCTCTGCCTCTCTCTCTCTCAGCATGGCACAGACAGTTATAGAATGTTCTCACTCCATCCCAGCAGAAATGTCCCATCCACATAGTGATTTATTTTCTTCAGCTCAGCATTCTTAGGAAAACCTTTGCCACAAGTGGTGTTCTCTGTATTCCTACTGTAGTGGCATAGTGTAGAATATGTGACATCTCACAGACACATGTTAGCTATCTAGCTAGCTACAGCATACAGATATAGTTACACCAAGACTAATAAGAGTCATCAAGCGAAAGTCTTTACTTTACTCTCCGCCATTATTGTCAAAACATTTCTACAGTTCTGCACCTAATGAAAGGCACTGAGGCTAGTTAGATAGCTTGCTATAATGTTAGACTACAGTACATTTTAGGTATAGCAAACACAACTTGCTAGCTAAACTTAGCTTGTAGTGGAACTAGCTAGTTATGGCCGAATCCGTCACCAAATAGTACTGAACAATACTGCCTCGGTTAAAGCTGCAATATGCTTCCCGTTCTTAAGTTTAGTTTTTGCTTCTTTTACTTTTGGGTTTTGTACACCAGCTTCAAACAGCTGAAATACAATATGTTTAGTTAAGGAAAATATATTTCACAGCGGTTTGGAAGCTGTTGGGAGAAAAAAAATCATATCACTGAAATGTATTGAACTCACTTATTTGCGCAAATGTCAATGAACTTTTATATTAATTTCTCAAGTTTCATCAGGAAAATGTAAAATACTTGTAACGAGCATATCTGCCATTCTGTATGAACAAAAGTCCTTTGCGCTGGTGTTCCTGGAGAAACGCTTGCTTGGTTGGTAGTGGGACAGGAGGGACGAGTCTTTGGGGGTTGTTGGCACTGTGTGAAAACATAAAACAAATTGTTACTTCCGTAGTACATGGAACAATGCAATGTCATATTCCAGTATACACACACCAGTGTATCCTGTGAATTTGCCAAATAAACCTAGATTTTGATTTTAGATAACATAATATTGATGGAATATGAGTCAATTATAGTGAGAATGTACATACCATTTATGAATTTAACCGTCAATGAATTGATGCTTGGTAACATACTGGCCATGGTCTCACCTGAGAGAGAGGAGGTAGGTAAATATTCGAACTCAATGTAATTGTATATTCATTTCTCAAGTATACTCAAAATACTCGTAACGAGCGTAATGTAACGAGCGTAACTCGTAACGAGCGCCATTCTATATGAACAAAAGTTTCCTACCAAGCCCTTTGCACTGATGTTCCTGTAAAAACTCTTGCTTGGTTGGTAGTGGGACACGAGGGCTCTGTGGGGGTTGTTGGCACTGTGGGAAAGCATAAAACAATTTGTTACTTAAATAGTACACAGTACAATGTAATGTCATATTCCCTTATACACCCCACTGTATCTTGTGAATATGCCAAATAAATGTTGATTTTGAGTGAGAATGTACACACCAACACAGGATTATCCCTAATGCTGGCCCTGACCAACCAGGAAATTGCCCCTCACTATAGGTGCACTTCTCCACATGGCCAGACTTCTAGTGGTTTTCCCCACATGGCCAGACTTCTAGTGGTCTTCTCCACATGGCCAGACTTCTAGTGGTCTTCTCCACATGGTCAGACTTCTGGTGGTCTTCTCCACATGGCCAGACTTCTAGTGGTCTTCTCCACATGGCCAGACTTCTAGTGGACTTCTCCACATGGCCAGACTTCTAGTGGTCTTCTCCACATGGCCAGACTTCTAGTGGTCATCTCCACATGGCCAGACTTCTAGTGGTCTTCTCCACATGGCCAGACTTCTAGTGGTCTTCTCCACATGGCCAGACTTCTAGTGGTCATCTCCACATGGCCAGACTTCTAGTGATCTTCTCCACATTGCCAGACTTCTAGTGGTCTTCTCCACATGGCCAGACTTCTAGTGGTCATCTCCACATGGCCAGACTTCTAGTGATCTTCTCCACATTGCCAGACTTCTAGTGGTCTTCTCCACATGGCCAGACTTCTAGTGGTCTTCTCCACATGGTCAGACTTCTGGTGGTCTTCTCCACATGACCAGACTTCTAGTGGTCTTCTCCACATGACCAGACTTCTAGTGGTCTTCTCCACATGACCAGACATAGTGGTCTTCTCCACATGGCCAGACTTCTAGTGGTCTTCTCCACATGACCAGACTTCTAGTGCTCTTCTCCACATGACCAGACTTCTAGTGGTCTTCTCCCCTTTTAGTGCTCATCCTTGAAAAATGCCATAAGGTCTGAAATAGACATCAAAGTGGACATACTGTACAAACAATTATCTAGGCTAAGTAAAACATATATATATATTTTTTATCTAGCCTACCGATCTACTGCTCTGCTAATGAGCTAGCTAAAGTGTAGTCAGTGGCTAACTAAGACAGAGAGAAAGGGGACAGAAGAAGTCCAACACTTTATTCAATTCATCTCAGTACAGCACATGGATTCAGCATGGACTGGACGCAGAAGGTTTCTTGTGCTGGTGAACTGTAGCTGACAGTGTCAGCTAGAGAGGATGTTCAGGAGCTTCTTACAGGAATTTGTAGTTTTGCATGAGGTCTTCTCTGTTGCTATTTAGCATCTTAGAATTTTTGAGAGTAAATTGAGGCGAATATATTGATAAAATTCACTTTGTCCGAGAGAGAATTACACAGTTATCCAAACTTCATGCCAAGGTAAGCCTACACCAAACACATACTTCATTTGAAGTGTTTCTACAATCCCCTATGGGTAAAATGAATAGTGGGCAAATGATTGGAAGCATTTCCATGCTTGACCACTAGGTTTTAACAGTATTATGACGTTTCCACTGTGGTGCTCAATTAAATGTTTCAAGGACAAAATTACATGTATTTAAGTTTTTTTTTGTTGCAGTGTGGACAATAACTTCAGAACTTTCAAAACATTATACTTTAAGGATATTTTATATTTTATAAGGATATATTATATTTTCTTTTCCCAGACTCGCATTAAGCATCTCCAATGCAAAATAGTATCTCGAATCGGCTTCCTATTTCCTAACAAAGCATCCTTCACTAATGCTGCCTAACATACCCTCGTAAAACTGACTATCCTGCCAATCCTTGACTTCGGCGAAGTCATTTACAAAATAGCCTTTAACACGCTACTCAGCAAATTGGATGCAGTCTATCACAGTGCCATACGTTTTGTTACCAAAGCCCCATATACTACCCACCACTGCGACCTGTATGCTCTCGTTGGCTGGCCCTCGCTTCATATTCATCGCCAAACCCACTGGCTCCAGGTCATCTATAAGTCTTTGCTAGGTAAAGCCCCATCTTATCTCAGCTCACTGGTCATCATAGCAGCACCCACCCGTAGCACGCGCTCCAGCAGGTATATTTCACTGGTCACCCCCAAAGCCAATTCTTCCTTTGGCCGCCTTTCTTCCAGTTCTCTGCTGCCAATGACTGGAACGAATGGCAAAAATCACTGAAGCTGGAGACTCATATCTCCCTCACTAACTTTAAGCACCAGCACATAGCCCATCCAACTACCTCATGCCCATGCCCATACTGTTATTTATTTTTGCTCCTTTGCATCCCAGTATCTCTACTTGCACATTCATATTCTGCACATCTATCACTCCAGTGTTTAATTGCTAAATTGTAATTATTTCGCCACTATGGCCTATGTATTGCCTTACCTCCCTTATCCTACCTCATTTGCACACACTGTAAATAGACTTATTCTATTGTGTTATTGACGGTATGTTTGTTTATTCCATGTGTAACTCTGTGTTGTTGTTTGTGTCGCACTGCTTTGCTTTATCTTGGCCAGGTCGCAGAACTTTTTCTCAACTAGCCTACCTGGTTAAATAAAGGTGAAATAAAATATATATGTATTCATTTTTATGTTTAAGATTTAAGATATTTCACAGCGGTTTAGATGATACAATGATTCTCTACACTGTTTGTTTTGTCGCAAACTGAAATTAGGCAAACTATTACAATTTTAGCAACCAGGAAATGGCGGAAAGATTTATGCATATTTCAACTTTAAGGTGTCTGTAATAGAATAAACGTGGCAAAAATAAATGTAGATATTCCATGTATTTCTATAGTTCCAAAATG
The DNA here is from genome assembly GCF_029448725.1 of Salvelinus fontinalis. Classification (NCBI taxonomy): domain Eukaryota; kingdom Metazoa; phylum Chordata; class Actinopteri; order Salmoniformes; family Salmonidae; genus Salvelinus; species Salvelinus fontinalis. Next base: position 42,095,478 of record NC_074695.1, read on the forward strand.
TTTTTACAATGGTGGGGGAGTGCCAAGATGAAAGCCCAGTGGCTTCAAAACAGCACCCACTGGTAGTCATCTAGTGTATGTATAAATCATTAATCTTACCTACAGTATGTAATAACCACATTTGTGCATACAATTATGGGAATTTTACCATTAAATATTCATACAGGCGTGTATAGGTAGCCTAAATTGTAAACTGTTAATTATTGTTAGTTTATACAGCTGGTTTCAGCAAGTAGCTTATCACTAAAAGATTAACCGTATAGGCCTATTCATATGAGGTCAGCAACAATGGACAGCTAAGTTTGGTGTGGCTTTCCCCTTATCGTATGGAGGATTGAAAAATATATTGGTTGGTCACACACAATGAAACAGGGCAGTTATCCCAAAAATATTTTATTATCATCATTTCTGTTAAATACCCAATGGCATAATCGAGAGGACACCTTCTCAAATATGGAAGAAACTCAAATCAAGGAAGAATAAATGACATTTATGGCTCATATTTCCAAAACTGTATTAGTACATCTCTAAATATCATGCGTTGACAGTTCAAAAAGTTGTCTTCCATTGGTAGAGCAGTAAATTCCAGAAGATGTCCTCTATGGCTCATCACTCTCCAGTCTCAATGGCCACGTCCTCCATCACTGTGTACTGTGTGAGCGAAGTCTCTATGAGCCATGTCTCTGTAGTGTAAACATACACAGAGTGTACTAAACATTAGGAACATCGTCCTGATATTGAGTTGCACCCCCTTTTCCCCTCAGAACGGCCTCAATTCGTCAGGGCATGTACTACAAGGTGTAGAAAGCGTTCCATTGGAATGCTTCCCACTGTTGTGTCAGCTTGGCTGAATGTCCTTTGGGTGGTGGACCATTCTTGATACACCCAGGAAACTGTTGAGGGTGAAAAACCCAGCAGCATTGCAGTTCTTGACACACAAACCAGTGTGCCTGGCCCCTACTACCCTATCCCGTTCAAAGGCACTTAAAATATTTTGTCTTGCCCATTCAACCTCTGATTGGGAAAGGGGGATACCTAGTCAGTTGTACAAATGAATGCATTCAAATGAAATGTGTCTTCCGCATTTAACCCAACCTCCCTAAATCAGAAAGGAGCGAAGGGCTGCCTTAATCCCACATACACAATCCATGTCTCAATTGTCTCAAGGCTTAAAAATCATTCTTAAAACTGTGTCCTCCCCTTTATCTACACTGATTGAAGTAGCTTTAAACAGGTGATATCAGGGATCATAGCTTTCACCTGGTCAGTCTATGTCATGGAAAGAGCTGGAGTTCCTAATGTTTTGTATAGTCAGTGTATAGGCACTCTCTGTAGGACTGGTCATTTGGCCTGTGTGCAGTGGGGCATACTGTAGCATAGGGCATCCGTGTGCTTTAACAGTGGCCCCACTTCTCCTGCCCTCCTCCAGGAAGAGCTTTATATTGCACATAACCTTGATTTAAAAACCACCAAGAGAACCGGCAAAATAGACTACAGCCTGTTAAAAAAAGGATCACCATTTCAGACAATGTCTTGCAGTCCCCTCTGCTTTGTAGTGTCTATGTCAGTGCAGTCACACATTGGCCTCCTCCTTCAGCTCTAGACCTCAATGGTCTTGAAGTAGATGCGGGTGTAGATGGTGTCTAGCTGGCTGTGCAGGGCGTGGAAGGAGGGCCGCTTGGAGGCCTCGGCATTCCAGCAATCCAACATGATGCGATAGATGTTGGGGGGACACCTACTGGGAGAGGGCAACCTGTAGCCTGTCGACAGGAGCTCCAGCACCTCCGTATTGCTCTTCCCTGTGTGTGTGTGTGTGAGAAGAGAGAGAAAGAAAGAGAGAGAAGAAAAATATTAAATCAGGAAGAAATATCCTTCAGAGGGAAATATTGAAAAGCATTTTTACAGATAGAGGTAATAGATTAACTGTCATGAGGATTGACGGTTCCTCTTGTGATAACGTGGTGTATAATTGTAAAAAAACAAAATAGAGTCCAGAGAATATGGTCTTGAAAAGGTTTGACACACCGTCGTATGGCATCTTTCCTCGTGACATCATCTCGTAGAGCAGTACACCGAAGGACCAGACGTCAGACTTGACGGAGAAGCGCTGATAGAGAGCAGCCTCAGGGGCTGTCCATCTCACTGGGATCTTAGTGGTTCTACTGGCCGTGTACACACTGTCCTACACACACACACGTTTACATATCATTTTTTCCCATATTCCCTTTTCTGGAAATGTCCAGAAAAAAATTGCTTTTTAAGCAAGAACTTTCCTTGCTTCATCTGAGTGAACATTTTTTCCTTAAAGCAGATAGGTCAGCCCAACATACAGTATATTTTTCTACAGCATTTTTTAAAACTTTACTTATTGGCTGTTCTCGCTCTTAATTTCCCCACACATTTCACATCCATTCCATCCTTACCTTAATGATCCGTGCCAGGCCAAAGTCAGCCACCTTACAGACCAGGTCATCTCCCACCAGGATGTTCCTGGCCGCCAGGTCCCGGTGCACAATGTGTCGGTCCTCCAGGTAGGCCATGCCCTCACCAACCTGGCTGCCCATGTAGATGAGGTGGGCAGAGGTTAGCACCTGACCCTCCGGCGCTGGAACAGCACAGGGAGCAGACTGGTTTGGATCGATCATTGTAGGGTCTGAATAGTTACTCAATTGCCCCAACATATACCTTTACTGGTTTTCGATACCAAAATTATCTTGGTTCGGTTACTGTTGGAGCAATCAAGCCCTGAGCCCTATACATTATTTTTTTCTCCATCTTATCACCCTATGAAAAGTTGTGTGTGTGTTGACTACAAGTGTTATGTGTTCACAGATGATTATGTTGATCAATAACATACACTGCATGCAGCCGAACATGTGGGTGTGTAACTCACTGCCCAGATAGGACTTGAGGCTGCCCTTGGTCATGAGCTCAGTGACTATGTAGACAGGCTCTCCTCTGGAACACAGGGCCAACAGCTGGATGAGCTTGGGGTGGTGGAGGTTCTTCAGGGCCTGGATCTCCTTCACGAACTCATCCAGCTTAGTGTCCTCTGCAGGAGAGACAAAAAGACAGAGCGAGGCTGAGAACAGTGCTCTTCAGGTTGGAGTGTGAGAGATAAGGAGCTTAGGACTGACCTTATGACGCATTATAAATCACTTCATGAACAAGGCGAGGGCCCTGATCTGAATGGACTGACTTGGTGAGCGAGTGTGTAATTTTGTTGGCCTGCAATAACGTTTTACCATTGCAGCATGTTGTTGAAAATAATTCCCTCATCAATTCGTCAAGTTGAATTTGATCAGTGATCATGCCCAGAAAGACTACGCCAAAATTCTGCTTGTAGTGTGCGGAATAATGTATAACACTGTAGTTAATATGATAGTAGAGAGCTAGCATGCTTACCTTGTTTAAGCATCTTGATGGCCACCCTTTTTTTCTGGCTGGTCCACAGGGCCTCCCACACCTCTCCAAAGTGTCCCTCCCCCAGCTTCACGTGCAGTTTAAACTCCTCCCGAGGACACTCCCAAGGCTCCATGTCAAACAGCTCTCTCTGAGGACACCACAACACCATTGTTACGACCAGCATCATACAAATGGACACCACAACACTGTTACAGCCACACAGAACTCACAGCTACCGAGTATGGCGAATACTTTCAAATACTTGAGCTGCGCTGCATTTTGTTTGCCCAATTCAATGGAACCAATTAAGTAGTCCCGAAATTGCAAACTCCAAGCTTAATTAAGCATGTGTGATGCTCAGATAGGGATATCTTTGAATGTACTAAAGCTAACACAGGCTCTTTTAAAAATACACATTTATCATTGATCATTAACTGCTACAAAAGAAATGTGTCAATCAAGAAATGATCAATAAATAATCTACATCAGGGTTCCCCAACTGGTGGCAGGGTGGTTTTATTTTCAGAACAAAAAAAGATACAGTACCAGTCAAAAGTTGACACCAACTCATTTACGGGGTTTTCTTTATTTTTACTATTTTCCACAATGTAGAATAATAGTGAAGGCATCAAAACTATGAAATCATGTAGTAACCAAATAAAAGTTTTAAAAAATGTCTTTCCTTCTTAATACGTTTGTGCCAAATCAGTTGTGTTGTGACAAGGTAGGGGTGGTATACAGAAGATAGCACTATTTGGTAAAAGACCAAGTCCATATTATGGCAAGAACAGCTCAAATAAGCAAAGAGAAACAACAGTCCCATCATTACTTTAAGACATGAAGGTCAGTCAATCTGGAAAATTTCAAAAACTTTGAAAGTTGCAGCGGATAAGTTCATTAGAGTTACCAGCTTCAGAAATTGCAGCCCAAATAAATGCTTTGAGTTCAAGTAACAGACATCTCAACATCAACTGTTCAGAGGAGACTGTATTAAATCAGGATTTCATGGTCGAATTGCTGCAAAGAAACCACTACTAAAAGGACACCAATAAGAAGAAAATACTTGCTTGGGCCAAGAAACACAAGCAATAGACATTAGACCGGTGGAAATCTGTCCTTTGGTCTGATGAGTCCAAATTTGAGATTTTTGGTTCCAACCAGACGTGTCTTTGTGGGACGCAGAGTAGGTGAACGGATGATCTCCGTGTGTGGTTCCCAACGTGAAGCATGGAGGAGGAAGTGTGATGATGTGGGGGTGCTTTGCTGGTAACACTGTCAGTGATTTATTTAGAATTCAAGGCACACTTAACCAGTATGGCTACCACAGCATTAAGCAGCGATACACCATCCCATCTGGTTTGCGCTTAGTGGGATCATCATTTGTTTTTCAACAGGACAATGACCCAACACACCTCCAGGCTGTGTAATGGCTATTTGACCAAAAAGGAGTGTGACAGGGTGCTGCATCAGATGACCTGGCCTCCACAATCACCCGACCTCAACCCAATTGAGATGGTTTGGGATGAGTTGGACCGCAGAGAAGGAAAAGCAGCCAACAAGTGCTCAGCATATGTGGGAACTCCTTCAAGAACGTTGGAAAAGCATTACAGGTGAATCTTCTTGAGAGAATGCCAAGAGTGTGCAAAGCTGTCATCAAGACAAAGGGTGGCTACTTTGAATCTAAAATATATTTAGATTTGTTTAACACTTTTAATTACTACATGATTCCATGTGTTATTTCATAGTTTATGTCTTCACTACTATTCTACAATGTAGAAAATAGTAAAAATAAATAAAAACCCTTGAATGGTGGGTCCAAACTTTTGACTGGTACTGTATATATTTTTTTGCATTTTCCTTGTTGTACATAAAATACTGTAACACCAAAAAATCAGGTCCAAGGGATTGTAATTTTGGAAATCTGTTCCACACTATTCTCACACATAATAGTGATCATATACAAATGTAAGCAAGGTTTGAAAATATTATGTTTTAGTCAAATATTATTTAGTTTGGGCTTCTTGCGGGGCCGCCCGACCATCCACTCAGGAGAAGAAAAAAAACGTCCTACGGCTGAATCTCGTTGATGATCCCTGATCTTTATATACTTTAATTACTGTGGAATTAACATTGTGATGGTCTTGGAAAATCTAACTACACAACACAATTAAATGAAGAAAAGACAAATAGACTTGTAAAAAAAAAAGCTAATTTCAATCTCATGAAGAGGTCAAACAGTCTTGGTATGAGCTTCTCATGTACTCTTCTCTTTAGTCAAATTGAACATAAAAATAAAAAGTAGCCTTGCACGAGCCTTGGCTTGTGCAAGCCAGAACAGCTCATAGGAGCAGGAGCCCATCTCCTGTTTCCGTAGCGTGGGGCAGCTTCATGTACAAGTACACCCTTTGGACAGGATGCTAGTCTAATGCAGGGCCTTACCTCCAATCTATCTCCTTAATGCGGAGTGCTAAGCAGAGATTATTTAGAGTCTTTGGTATGAATCGGACGGGGATCGAACTCTCAACCTTCCAATCTCAGGGCGGACACTAACCACAAGGCCACCGAGTTGGTCAAATTGAACATGTAGGACAGAAATGATTTTGGATACAATAAAACTACATCTACAATCAAATTGTGTATGAAATGGCAACAGTATCAGTCTAACAGCTAAGAAAGATAAAGGCTAACACTATAAAAATGTAAATAAATTAATTGAAAAGTAGAACATTTTGAAATAACAAAATGGTGAACTAAAACGGGCCTGGAGTGAAGGGCAAGCGTGTGTGTCTGTGTGGCTTTCCACGGCCTCAGATTCAGTCTCATCGTCTCCACTCGAAAGGAAGAGAGAAGAGACTGGAATCACGGAGAGGCCTCCAGTAAAAACAGCCTGATCCCTGCCTCTACACTACATTTTCTTGATTCCCTAATGATGTCAAAGTAAAACACATATTTCTAACAAATATGATTTGATTGAGGGAATATATGGCCCAAAAACTAACATATTCACCATCCAAAATAAAATTAAAATAACTGGATTGTGAATGGTATCCACAAAGTGTAAGTGTGTGTGAGAGAGTTGGTTGGTACACACACACCTGCTGTGCACATGGCTCATCCAGAGGCACTCCTAGACTCCTGGAGTTGTTCTGGTAGTATCGGATCAACTCCTCCAGAGTGGCAAAGGAAATCTTGTCCGACACAAAGTATGCCCCAATCAATGAACGCTGGATTCGGAAATGGAAGACTTTCCCACTGTTTCTGCCTATGGACAAGGCAAACATGATTAGATCTTTAAAAAAAAATAAAAAAAACATTTCAAAGAGTGGTGACAAACTCCAAAAGCATTTATTTTTTTAAATTGTACATGTCTCACACACGCTTGACCAAATGAATCACAACTTGACATACAAGCATTGACTTAGAGATTGCTCTCTCGGTTTACAGTACAGTGGGTGATGAGATGTAGGAGGTTTGCAACTAAAGAAGTATTTCATTGCCACCCACTGGTGAATGAACGGTAGCAGTCCTTTTACACCATTGTTTCCACTGGTATTTTCAGATTATTTAATAAGGAATGGTGGCATAACAGCATAGAATTACATATTAGAACTCTGTTTAATGTAATGTATTATACAACGTGTGGGTCTAATCCTGAATGCTGATTGGTTAAAACGGCATTCCAACCGGTGTCTATTTCACAAGTTACCACCGGCTAAATCTATGACGTTGAAATGCCTATTTACTCTGTTCCATCTCACTGCGCAATCCACGGTCTCATCAACCCTGCCAGGAAATGTATGGACTTGATCTCCACTATAAAAAGCATCTAGACATCTCCTCCCATTTCTTTTAGACTGGCATTTGGTTTTCAACAGCAGAGATTTGTATAAACCTTGCCGTCTCTCCGACCTTTTCAATATTGAATTGCGATCTCCACCGTCCCATATAAAGTGAATGTGTCCGAACGACACTGACAGCAAATTGAGCTGGTTGTCATAGCAGCATACAACACTTTTCAGTTGACTGCCTAAATTGATACTTTGTTGCGAAAACTGCGGAACATTTCTTTTGATCTTTTCGGCGGTATGAGTATGGATGAATGGGAAAAATAGATGGCAATAATACCCAGGCATGCAGATTTGGAGGATACTGCATTGAATGTCCGAGAGAAAAGCAGGAACGGAAAAAACACAGTTAAGAATACAAACTGGGCTGTGTGTTGCTTCGATGGCTGGATAGCAGAGATTTAAAAAAAAGTTTGACTTCAAAACTGTCACTAAGGAAGAGTTGAACATCCTCCGACAGTTTTATGGAAATGTATGACATGGGAAGGGGGAGCCATACAGCATAAATAGCTACCTGGCACTCCGTAGTGGGCTCAACCAGTTTCTAAATGACCCACCCATCGGTAGCAACTTGTGCCTTATGAAGGACACTGAATTTACCACCTCCAATCATGTATTTCTGGGCAACATCAAACAGCTAAGGCGGCAAGGAATTTATATCCATCACTGATAAAGACATGGCCCAGCTCCAAAACTCCCAGGCTCTGAATCCCGGTACACCAAGGGGTCTGGTCCAGAAAGTGTGAATCCCGGTACACCAAGGGGTCTGGTCCAGAAAGTGTGGCTCGACCTCCAGTTACATCTGGGTCGAAGAGGAAAAGAGGGGAATAGACAAAAGCCCAACTCATTCCTCGTAAAAACAAGACGAGAACGGTCTACGGTATGTTGTTCATAGCCTGTTTGTGTCATTTCTAAGTTGCACTCGTAATTAGGCTACTGGAAAACAATATAACACATTCTCTCAGATACGCCACTCTCGCATATAACAAGGCCACACAAAGAATCTGGACCCAAGGGAGAGGGGCAGGGAGTCCAAGAGGGGATTCATGTTCGAGCAGCCAGGGAACCCACTATGTCCGGTGTCATCACTGGGGAAATATCGATCGAAATGCCCGGAGAACGCCCTTGCATTTTTATCTCCATCCAAGGAGAGGAGAGTGTATCCGGGACTCGATCTGGTACACGTCAGAGCCGATGGGCGTGAACTATCTGGCAGCACTTCTACCCAATATCTGCAGGGCAGCGGAAACAGCTACATACACAAATCACAGCATCAGGACCACGACAGTCCAGAAACTGGCCAATGCTGGTTTAGAAGCGAGGGAGATTGTCAGTCAGTGGGCATCGTGCGAAGGTTCGCTCCATAGCTACTGGCGTCCGCTCTCGTTGGTTGGCCCTCGCTTCATACTCGTCTCCAAACCCACTGGCTACAGGTTATCTACAAGTCTCTGCTAGGTAAAGCCCCGCCTTCTCAGCTCACTGGTCACCATAGCGGCACCCACTCGTAGCACGCGCGCCAGCAGGTATATCTCACTGGTCACCCCCAAAGCCAATTCCTACTTTGGTCGTCTTTCCTTCCAGTTCTCTGCTGCCAATGACTGGAACAAACTTCAAAAATCTCTGAAGCTTCCCCTACTGTATTTATTTAGCTCCTTTGCACCCCATTATTTCTACTTTGCACATTCTTCCACTGCAAATCTACCATTCCAGTGTTTTACTTGCTATATTGTATTTACCTCGCCACCATGGCCTTTTTTTGCCTTTACCTCCCTTATCTCACATTGTATATAGACTTATTTTTCTACTGTATTATTGACTGTATGTTTTGTTTATTCCATGTGTAACTGTGTTGTTGTATGTGTCGAATTGCTATGCTTTATCTTGGCCAGGTCGCAGTTGCAAATGAGAACTTGTTCTCAACTAGCCTACCTGGTTAAATAAAAGGTGAAATAAAAAATAAAATACCGACAGAAAACGCTGGGGCAACATCCTGGCCGAAAACAAAGAGAACACTGTAGCACCATCAACACCTAAAAGGCTGAAGCAAGTCAGCAGAAGTAGTAGCAGACTCCGACAGATAAATGTGACATACAATAAGTAGTTATGTCAGCTGTGGTGGATAACAAAGAGACTGTTTCATTTAGTAAAATCAGCTCAAATGAATGTCATGGCGTGTCTTTCTTTTGTCTGACCAGTGTCTTGACAAGAGAGCAATTTTGTTTCTGCCAGGCAAAGTCACGCATCAGAAGTTCCTTGCTATGGATGTATCCAAGTCAATCTTAACTAGAAAACAGCTTCAACAAATGCAAATGCAGCTACTTTGCTTTCATTCTGGCTACACTTTTTGACGTGACTGTAAAAGCAAGCCAGGGATAAGAACGTTGCCAGTCAGTATGGCAATGGAACATTTAGAACCAACGACTGGGTCGCGTCCATAGATACAGAACAAACAGAACGAACGACTGCGTCGCGTCTCTAGCAACCCTAGATGTGTCGGGACTATATCTTGTGGAAGGATGAAATAGTACGAATAAATTAAAATCAAAATAACGTTTCATGAAAATATGTTTATCATTATTTGAATATGCTGGTAACCCGTTGTATAAAAGTGATAATGCCCTCAAAGCCGGTGTTGGATATAGTGGCTGGAACACCCGTGCCAATATATTCAACAAACACCGGCTTCTGGGGCATTATCAGTGGAATAGGATCTCTATGGGTAACAATGGGCTCTTTCTGGTATTTACTACAATGAATTCAACAGAGTGTGTAGGCTACCATATGGAGCCTATGGCACTTGTTAGTTTCTTTGGAATTCATTAACAATGTACTTAATAGGTTAACATAAAGTAATTATAACGTTGCCATGCAATATTGGCTTACCTGAGATGGTGTATTCATCGCTGTGGCTCTCGCTGATGCGCACCAGGAACGAGCCATCCTTATTCTGAGAGGCCAGGAGCAGTTTCTCAGCCTTCACCCGGTTAATGTTCCCATAGTACCACCTCAACAGACAGACAGACAGATGGATGAACAGACAGGGAAAGAGGCAGACAGTCAGTCACAGGAAAAAAAAGAGACATGCACAATTGCACACAAGCAGACAAGAGCACACACCCCCCGACAGCAACACACAAACACACGACACGCTGGTGCGATTGGATGAACATGATGAGGTAGGCTAAGGTGTTCTCACACTTGGTCCCTTTCAGACAATGTGCGTGAACTCGGTGCAGTTCATGAAGTTGTTTATTATTATTATTTTTTAAATTAAATGAATAATACATTTCACATTTACATAAGTATTCAGACCCTTTACTAAGGAATTACAGCCTCAAGTCTTGTGGCGACCTGTCATTCAGGGCAGTTGGGGCAGAGCACCACCTGTTTTGAGCCCTACATTTTTAGCTTGTCTGTTTTACATGTTATTTTGGCATTACAGTATTTTGCAATTGCTAACAAGCTTCGGTCAATACTGAAGCCACTTTTTCAAAACTCTTCACACAGTCTCCGTTACCAACATGCATCTTGGCCAAACAGTTCATCTCACCTCCAAAACTCACTCAAACCACTTCATACATGTCTCAAAATAAGCTCGTTCACACTGGCAACAGTTCTCACTCAGAAAGCATACATTTTCACTCATAAAAACACTGACCTCAAAACACTAATAGGGAGCATTACATAAATTAACTTTTTTCTTTGAAGTTTGAATGATTTTTCACATAAATCAGTATTTCATTATAAAATAAGAATAACACCTTTTCACTTTGACTGTACTGAAGTATATGTAACAAGAATGAATGAATCAGAAATGCATCAATTTGCTTCAATAGCCTTTATTTGTTCTATATCTTTGCATATAGTAATTTACTTGTGAAAAATAAAGTGTTTGAAACAAAAAGCAAATTCCAGGGCTGCAATAATAATTACATCAACATGTATAGTATAAATCACTCATACTATACAGTACTGTGATAGATCTAGTTCTCGCTCTCTGCTGCATTTGGCCACAAGTTCTCATCAACATCACATCTGATGTCTTCTCTGGAAAGTATCTTCTGGAATGTCTAATCCAACCCTGGCAGTCTTCAGGAGAAGTGTCTCCACACCCTGGCAGTCTTCAGGAGAAGTGTCTCCACACCCTGGCAGTCTTCAGGAGAAGTGTCTCCACACCCTGGCAGTCTTCAGGAGAAGTGTCTCCACACCCTGGCAGTCTTCAGGAGAAGTGTCTCCACACCCTGGCAGTCTTCAGGAGAAGTGTCTCCACACCCTGGCAGTCTTCAGGAGAAGTGTCTCCACACCCTGGCAGTCTTCAGGAGAAGTGTCTCCACACCCTGGCAGTCTTCAGGAGAAGTGTCTCCACACCCTGGCAGTCTTCAGGAGAAGTGTCTCCACACCCTGGCAGTCTTCAGGAGAGGTGTCTCCACCCCACATGCATCGCATCCAGTAAGGACATCTGGATGGTGGTCATAAACCTTCCACCTCCACGCAGAGAAAAAACCCATAGAGGAGTTTAGGAACAGGGAGTATGGAGGCAGGAATAGGACTGACATCCTGGGATGTGCAGCAAACCAGTCTAACTGCAGCAGAGTGGTGGAATGCCACATTATCCCACACAACAACGAAGGTAGGGGAGTTTCTTGCCCCTCTCCTCCGCTGGCACAAGTCGATTATGCAGGTCATCCAGAAAATAAAAATGAGCCTTTCTATGGGGTGGTTTGTGTAACAGCAAACCATCATTGGACAGTGCTGCACACATTGTGATGTTAGCTCCTCTTTGGCCTGGGACATGTACGGTTGCTCTCTGTCCAATCACATTTCTTCCCCTGCGGCGTGTTTTTGCCAGGTTGAATCCAGCTTCATCCACAAAGATGAATGTGCAGTTTGTCTGTTTGGTAACGAGACTAAAAACAGGACACTTGGGTAGGCTTTCAACTGAAATTGCAATCAGCTGTGTTTGGAATGTTTAAATGTTCTCGTGAGATTCTCCGTTTCAATCTGGTTACTGCAGAAATGTACGACATTTGCCATCATTCTGTTTTGAATGTGTTAACAGTTTTGGAAACAGTGTGTTAGCGTTTGAAAACGTGCTGCAAATATGGTTGAGTTCATGGATATCGGAGAATGTGGTCATTGAATGCATTTTGTGTGAAAGCAATGGAAAATGATTCACAGTTTGGTTCACATACACTTCTGTTTCGCTGACTATGTGAAGAGTTTTGACCAATGCATGTTAGCAATTGAAAAAAACTAATACGTGTCACATCAGTTTGCAAACAATGTAAAAAAAAAAGAATATATATCAGTGAGTTAATAAAGCCACATACAAACATAGTCTCTTTTTTGTTTTCTTGAGTAAGGCAGCTCCAAAATGCAGGTGTTTCAGCCTAGCTCAGTGCTTTCTGTGGTGGGGCAAGCCAGCAGAAAATATGGAGCGTTGTGCCGTAATTGGCTCAGTGTTCTGTCTTACATGAGGACTTATTTTTTTGTGCAGTGTGAACCCTCCAAATGAACTCCGACCCCTAAAAAAGAGCAACACCGTTTCCCCTGCCATAACCCCTCACATTAGTGCCACAAAAGAGGAGGATGATGTGACGGTTCGGAGAAAAGAAACCCGAGCCGTTTTTGGGATATTGATTAGCGATTGTCAAGGAGTTTTTAGTTCAGATTATTTGTTTGCAATATGTCATCTATAGGCTAAGAAAGCTTCTTATTCAATTGTGGGGTTTGGATAGTTTAAGATGTTGTTTGGTGAGAATTTCAATCAAAAGTACAAAATCAATTCTAGCTCTTAAAGGGGCAATAGCCTAAATTGTGTGTACAATTTTCAATTACAGCGCTATTTATTCTGTTACCAATAATATTTACATGTTAATAGTACTGGATCTTCTGATTACAAATATTATGTCTCATCTTTTAACTAAATGCAATCTATTAGCGTCCAAAATGTAAGTAGGTATATCTACTGTAGCATTCCAATAACACATTCTGATGGAATGGCTTGTCCTGCACTTTGGGGTTTCTATTGCAAAGCCATCAGACTGTTAAATAGTCACCACTAGCTGACCCCCAGTACCCTGCACAGAACTTTAGTCACTAGACGGCTACCACCCAGTTACTCTCCCATGCACCTTAGGGCAACAGCCTCTATGTACATAGTCATGGAACAGTGGTCACTTTAATAATGCTACTCTGGTCACTTTAAATAATGTTTACATACCGTTTTACCCACTTATAGTTGAAGTCGGAAGTTTACATACACCTCAGCCAAATAAACTGAGTTTAAATGTTTCACAATTCCTGACATTTAATCCTAGTAAAAATTCCCTGTCTTAGGTCAGTTAGGATCACCACTTTATTTTAAGAATGCGAAATGTCAGAATAATAGTAGAGAGAAGGATTTATTTCAGCTTTTGTTTCTTTCGTCACATTCCCAGTGGGTCAGAAGTTTACAAACACTCAATTAGTATTTGGTAGCATTGCCTTTGAAAATTGTTTAACTTGGGTCAAACGTTTTGGGTAGCGTTCCACAAGCTTCCCACAATAAGTTGGGTGAATTTTGTCCCATTCCTCCTGACAGAGCTGGTGTAACAGTCAGGTTTGTAGACCTCCTTGCTCGCACACGCTTTTTCAGTTCTGCCAACAGCTTTTCTATAGGATTGAGGTCAGGGCTTTGTGATGGCCACTCCAATACCTTGACTTTGTTGTCCTTAAGCCATTTTGCCACAACTTTGGAAGTAACTAATACAAAATAGAACCTGGTTATTTTCACCCACACTAAAACAGTTTATTTTTTAAACATATGAAAAAAATATATTTTTATAATTATATATATATATAAAAGAAAAAAGTAACCATTCACAGTTGGAAGGACAAGTACCAGTACTACAAGCATTGTCCATTTGGAAGACCCATTTGCAACCAAGCTTTAACTTCCTGACTGATGTCTTGAGATGTTGCTTCAAAATATCGACATAATTTTCCTCCCTCATGATGCCATCTATTTTGTGAAGTGCACCAGTCCCTCCTGCAGCAAAGCACCCCCACAACATGATGCTGCCACCCCCGTGCTTCACGGTTGGGATGGTGTTCTTTGGCTTGCAAGCATCCCCCTTTTTCCTCCAAACATGACGATGATCATTATGGCCAAACTGGTCAGATGAAACAAAAATAGAACTGAGGACATTTCTCCAAAAAGTACGATCTTTGTCCCCATATGCAGTTGCAAACCGCAGTCTGGATTTTTTAATGGCGGTTTTGGAGCAGTGGCTTCTTCCTTGCTCAGCGGCCGTTCAGGTTATGTCGATATAGGACTCGTTTTACTGTGGATATAGATACTTTTGTACCGGTTTCCTCCAGCATCTTCACAAAGTCTTTTGCTGTTGTTCTGGGATTAACTTATCCTCTGCAGCAGAGGTAACTCTGGGTCTTCCTTTCCTGTGGCGATCCTCACGAGAGCCAGTTTCATCATAGCGCTTGTTGCTGTTTGTGACTGCACTTGAATAAACTATCAAAAATCTTTACATTTTCCAGATTGACTGAACTTCATGTCTTCAAGTAATGATGGACTGTCATTTCTCTTTGCTCATTTTAACTGTTCTTGCCATAATATGGACTTGGTCTTTTACCAAATAGGGCCATCTTCTGTATACCACCCCTACCTTGTCACAACACAACTGATTGGCTCAAACACATCATTTTGTGTAATTTCTTCTTAAACTTAAGGCACACCTGTTAATTGAAATGCATTCCAGGTGACTACTTCATAAAGCTGGTTGAGAGAATGCCAAGAGTGTGCAAAGCTGTCATCAAGGAAATGGTTGGTTACTTTGAAGAATCTAAAATATATTTTGATTCATTTAACACTTTTTTGGTTACTACATGATTCCATGTGTGTTATTTCATAGTTTTGATGTCTTCACTATTATTCTACAATGTAGAAAATAGTAAAAATAAAGAAAAACCCTTGAATGAGTCAGTGTTCAAACTTTTGAGTGGTACCATAAATACACAGTGCCGTCGGAAAGTATTCAGACCTTGACTTTTCACATTTTGTTATGTTACAGCCTTATTCTAAAATGGCTGAAATAAACTTCAGAAATCTACACAATAGCCCATAAAAAAGGCAAACAGTTTAGATTTTTTGGGGAAATGTATTAAAAACAGGAATACCTTATTTACATAAATATTCAGACCCTTTGCTATGAGACTCGAAATTGAGCTCAGGGTCATCCTGTTTCCATTGATCATCTTTGAGATGTATCTACAACTTGATTGGAATCCACCTGTGGTAAATTCAATTGATTGGGCATGATTTGGAAAGGCACACACTGGTCTAGATAAGGTCCCACAGTTGACAGTACATGTCAGAGCAAAAACCAAGCAATGAGGTTGAAGGAATTGTCCGTAGAGCTCCAAGACAGGATTGTGTCAAGGCACAGATCTGGGGAAGGGTACCAAAACACTTCTGCAGCATTGAAGGTCCCCAAGAACAGTGGCCTCTTTCATTCTTTAATGGAAGAAGTTTGGAACCACCAAGACTACCTAGAGCTGGCTGCCTGAACAAACTGAGCAATCGGGGGAGAAGGGCCTTGGTCAGGGAAGTGACAAAGAACCCGATGGTCACTCTGATAGAGCTCTAGAGTTCCAGAAGGACAACCATCTCTGCAGCACTCCACCAATCACGCCACCATACAGGTAGAGGGACCAGACGGAAGCCATGCCTCAGTTAAAGGCACATGACAGCCCACTCGGAGTTTGCCAAAAGGCACCTAAAGACTCTCAGGCCATGAGAAACAAGATTCTCTGGTCTGATGAAACCAAGATTGAACTCTTTGGCCTGAATGCCAAGCGTCACATCTGGAGGAAGCCTGGCACCATCCCTACGGTGAAGCATGGTGGAGGCAGGATTTTCACTAGATGCTGCGGGCAATTGTTTCCATTCAGCCACAAGAGCATTAGTGAGTTCGGGCACTGATGTTGGGCGATTAGGTCTGGCTCGCAGTTGGCGTTCCAATTCATCCCAAAGGTGTTCAATGGGGTTGGAAGAGGGGCTCTGTGCAGTCCAGTCAAGTTATTCCACACTAATCTCAACAAACTATTTCTGTATGGACCTCACTTTGTGCACGGGCATTGTCATGCTGAAACAGGAAAGGGCCTTCCCCAAACTATTGCCACAAAGCTGGAAGCACAGAATCGTCTAGAATGGAATAGTATGCTGTAGCGTTAATATTTCCCATCACTGGAACTAAGAGGCCTAGCCTGAACCATGAAAAACAGCCCCAGTCCACTATTCCTCCTCCACCAAACTTTACAGTTGGCACTATGCATTCAGGCAGGTAGCGTTCTCCTGGCATCCATCAAACCCAAATATTATTCTACAATGTAGAACATATTAAAAATAAAGAAAAACACTTGAATGAGTAGGTGTGTCCAAACTTTTGACTGGTCCTGTATATAATATTTATTTATACTCCGGACTCCAACATTGCTCGTCCTAATATTTCTATTTCTTAATTCCATTATTTTACTTTTTCGATGTGTATTGTTGTTAGGTATTACTGCACTGCTGGAGCTAGGAACACAAGCATTTCGCTACAACCGCAATAACATCTGCTAAATATGTGTCCGTCCAAGCAAATTTGATTTGAAAAAACCCAGAGTGCATTGAGTGAACGTTGGAAAAAGATATCGGTTAGTTTCTCAATGTGAATGCAAAGAGGATTCAGACCACAAAATAGGTGACATGAACTGGCAAAAGAGTGGAGTCCTCATTCAAAGACAAGGGCAGTGTGAACACAAAGAGAACAGAGTTATTTAGCTTCTTCTTTTTTTACCCCAGAGTTCACTTTAAAGCGGTCTGTGTGTGAAAACACCCTTCTAGCTGCTTTGAGTGGAAAAGTAGGTGTGGTTTATAGGCTAGACTGCAGCCAAATAGTAAGGAAGGCTATTCACACTTATTATCAAGAATGGGTGCGGTGCACCTGTGCTGTTCAGCAAACGCCATGCACATTTCCATGGTCAGGTTTCACCTGAAACTGTCAGGTGTGGGTGTGAGCTGAGTGGAAAGCTTACCGTAGTTGCCAAAAGTTGTGTATCGACTGCTGTACCTAGTGTGGTTCTGAAAGCTACAACTTTGCTGCACTTGCACCAATCTGACCACAAAAGCAGGAATTATTTGTATAGCCACATAGGCCTACAGAAACGTAATACAGTGTGATTGTTATACACTACAATGTTGTGCACTGTGCAGTAGTGAATAGGAAGGGAGGGATGGGTGCTGCATTGTCACTTCTCTGTTAACACTGTCCTTATTAAATCTGAACAAGGCCTATTTGAATGAATGATCATAAGGCCAAATCGTGTTTATGCAGGCTCAATTAACATTATGTTGAAGATAGCCTACCTTCTTGATAAACCTGGTAGACATAGTTGATAAACATGGTCCTACACAATATATTGGACATGGTGAATTGTCAAAAGCATATTATGAATGAAACAATATTGAGGTTGCTCCCGCTCACAGAAGCGCCACTCACTTGTGATTAGCAAACTCGTCCTGTAAAATGGCCACATAAGTAGCCGGGACCAGTCCGGACTCCATCGAACCGGTAAGTTTCTTGGCAAGCACATAATCCCCCCTCTTTTCTATTACCGACAGCTTGTCCCCTTCCTTGATAGTCAGCTCCTCCTCGCTCCGGGCTTCGAAATCGAACAGAGCCGCATAGAGCTGAGTCGGTTTCTTCTTGGGGGAAGGAGCACGGATATCACCTGAAATAGTGGGGATTTCGGCTGGTCGGGTGATATTTGGGTAATGGAATTCGGGCCATATCCAGTTCCACAGCCGACTACAACATGGCATGCAACAACGACAACAACCCTCCATCCCAAACCAATAGCAACGCCGAGGTATCCCAGGTTTTTGAAGGGAACCGCGACAAATACGACGCGAAAATAAATGTGCCTATTTAGGAACGCCAGAGGCCTATTAGCCTACAGTTTCGAGACGTCTTCGATCTCCCTTTTCTCCCTTCACAACAAACATAGTGCAGCATCAGCGATAGTTAGGCTGACAATCAGGATAAACCGGTTTTGTGCTGCGATGAATCAGGGACACAATACCGATGGCTGCGGGAATGCGGAAACGATATATTGTCGGGAGAGGAGACGATATCCATGCCCACATTGATCCTTGATTCATTTAAAGTACGCAAAAAAACAAAAAACGAAATACCCTATCTATACTTGACCTCCAACGAATGATAACCAACTACCGCATCTCTCTGGAATACGGTCAACACCTGAACTGCATTTGCTGAGCCAGGACCACGACATGCTTACAGTCCCAGGGTTTTGATTTGGAACACTCGACAGCGCCCGCTGTCCCTACATCCGTGAACCTGTCTGCCCACTGCTCGTGCTTGGCGGTTAAATCAACACCACCAAAGGGTAGGCCTATATGTCCATATATATATATATATGTACGCCCTTGACTCTGGTGCAAGGGATCTACTCAGTACGTATAAGCAAAACAGCGTTTTAAATTCCCTATCTAATTATGCATAATTTCCCTTAGCAAATTAATTGACTATTAATGTTTTTTTTTGCTATAGTTTAAAAAAAGCTGCTGGTAACATAATTATAATATATTGCTGGTCATCGCAGTGTATTATGTAGAAGTAGGCTATATTATAGAAATATGGTATCGGTGTTGCTTACACCAATTCCTCATTGGTTTAGATCTATTGCATCATATACAATTAACACAATATTATTAATGTAAACATATACTATGCAATAACAAAATACCCATTAAAGGTATTTACCGATAATATATATTTTGTAAGAACAAGAACAACCTTTCCTTTATTACAACCATTACAAAATACATCGGTTTCTGTTTGATAGCACACTGTTTTATTAGTATATTTAGACTTGTGACATACAGCTTGGGAGAAAAAAAGTATCATTTTTAAATTTGAAAACATTTTACCTTAGCAGTGACATCACACCGAAGAAAGCTTAATTTAAAATCATTGGTTTTTCATGAATCAAAGTGATATGTTAGGTAAAATAACCACCCATGCTGTTTCGCATTAAACAAACAGAAATCGTTTTTTTTCTCCGTTTTTTTTCAATCTTTAAGTTGCTTTACATATATATTATCAACACTTTTCTAAAGAATTCAAATATTTAACCACATGTACTGGAAAAAAGGTATCCACTGTTATATATTTAACACAATAAATATAAAAAAAAGAATACTTATTTTTTATATAATTTATATGGTATCAAAGAGGGAAATGGGCCCTTCAGTAAGACATGTTAAAAAAGTGATGTCCTTTTCCTGAGGTTTTTGTCTGCAGTTTAGTTTTTTCCTCGCTAAATATACTAATAGTATAGAAAACCCTGCAAAGGGTATGTCAATGGCTTATCATTCACTGTGGAACAAATTCTCATATATTGGTAAAGTAATCACACCAGAGCATCAGTTCACTGTGACCCCTGGTTTTTGTGTACCAGGTCAGCTAAGGAGAGGGCATTCCTTAAGCCAAGCACACAGCTCTCCCAACAACCAGTTTCTAAATGTGTGACATTAACCTTATTTCGACACGGTCCCATTTCCCATCAATGTACAAGGTATTAGATTAACAGAGTAGGGAGGAGGAGAGAAATGACCAAATTAAATAAAATGACAAAAAAAAATCTGTACATGTAAACATCACACTTCCACCGAGTCCAAACTCAAGAGGAAAATACAGTTTCACATTGGTATTAGGTACAAATCGAAACTGAGAAAAAGACAATCAGCTTCTGGTACAGTAGGTAAAGAGGAAAACCTAAAACAGAACCAAGGAATCTAAAGCACCACCAAATGATTAAATAAAACAGACTATGGTTGGAAAAACCATTTTGATTTGACTGTAGCTGTACACTGCCCTGATAGAAAAATAAATGTGTTTTTTTTTCTCCCCCTATTGTTTTTTTTGTGTCGAGCTATACATCTGACCAAAGCAGATATATATTTTTAAAGTGTGTATTCATTCGCGGTACCCTGACCAGCACCACACCTGTCCGAGTGGAACCGTCTCTGTTGGGGGCGTCATTTGTAAAGTCAATGAGTTCCAATGTAATCCAATTTCAGCTGGAGCTAAAAACGGTATGCTAAAGGTAATCACACCTTTCCCACAGCAAAATACCCCTGCTCGTCACTCAAAACACTTCTCCACTGAAGCACTGAAGTGCTGACACTACCGTATAGCATTCACGGGGTTAGAGATGCATACAGTAGTCTGGGAGTTGGAGTTTCATGAAGGGCATGGTTAAGGGCGTAGACTTGGTCTGTGCTTGGTTGGCACATTCTCTGGCATGTAAAGTCTTGTTGGCCCTAAGCAGGAAAAGAATCATGGCTCCAATCAACAACATGTTTGACGCTATTCACAAGGTCAACAATGCTAATCTTAACAGAGGGCACTCCCTCTGATCTGAGGTCAGATCACTAAACGTGATGCTGGTCAGGTCGGTTGCTAAACGTGTTGACATCCTTGTTTGGAATGTACAGTATAGGCATACAGAGTAACTTCACTTGAGATGTTGGTTTTTGTACAAAATATTATTTGAAAAGACCACTTACTTGCACTACAAAATATATATAAAATAATAACAAAATGAATAATAAAAATAGAAATCAGATAAGAATGTGTATCGACAGTGGGCCACTATGAGTGCTCCACCGCTCTTGAGGAGTCAGAAGTTTGAGTAAGAATCCTCTGATTATGGCTAAAATACTCTTGTCATCTCCAAGACGCACTGTATACAATAGCTGCACACAGAAAAGGAATGGAAATCAAACCGTGAGCAAGTTGCACCTTTCCAAGATTGTCTTTGCCTATTTTTACAGTATGTTTTCTTAACGTATGTAGCTGTCTATGAGAAACTACAGAGCAAACCCCAAAGGGTTCAAACAGAGGAGGGAGTAGTATTTCGCAAGAGCCTCTTTACTATATCATCTCATCTCTTACTCCCTTTGTACAGATACATTTAACTGTCCCTTGTCTATATTAGAAATGCATAACTGTCACAATCTTCTTCTTCACAAAACCATATAGCAGATGTTTTGTGGCATGTGACATTACAATATCCAGCAGTCATTTCTAAAGAGGCTCGATCCATCAATCCATCACTCTGTGTTGACCCGGGGTAATAGGGAAATACATAGGACGACAACACTGGCTCTAGCGTCCGCTCTGTAAGATCATAAACACTTACAGCCCTATGTACAGTTTGGCCAGAGCACTGCGTGTCTGGCAATCATTTGAAAACTCAGTGGCAAAAAAGGCAGTGTTAAGATGGAAGTGAATAAGACAGATCCCTCTACTAAGTTAGCTCCCATACTAAAAAAAAAACCTGTGATACAGTAATTCCTCTACTATGTTACTGTACTGATACACTGCTGTGGTTGTATGTGCTGGGGTCATTGTAGCCTAAGACCTCAGGGCAGGAGCAGAGTGAGAGATGGATCCGCAGAAATGAGGGTGATACCAATAAGAAAACACATTTTGAAGCCCTCACAGCCACGTTGTGAGAGAACACAGTGAGGGGTTTCCTCTTGACTGGTCATTTTGCATATTTCTCTTGTGTTTGTGTCGTTTTTACCCACCACGCAGATCTAATCATGAGCTTGCTCAGAGATAAATAGAACGTCTCGGGAGTCCATTTTCTACTTTCTATCTAGCCATAATATTTCCATTAATTAAATATTTGTACATCAATGTGTACTCATTATGGAGATTGGATTTGACATTGCACATGTATGCTGGGTGGCTTTATCAAGGTGTTGTTCTGTGGTTCAGAGTGTGTCACCAGTGAGCACAGTGCTCCGTTCAATCTCAGGCCATGGATCTAGCACATCTACATCAACGGCTTTCATTTACACAAGGTCTCCCCCCCCCCCCCCACCCCACCGAATAGTCGTGGTTGTGATACGTCGTAGCACCCACACTGTTTTTTTCCCCTGTTAACACTATGCTGTCAAGGGCCAGAATGATTATCAACTGCATTGCAAATACTCTTCCTCTTTCCTTTAGTAGGACACACCTCGCCAGTGCAAGATGGAGCCCTGAACAAGCAGGGCCTCCGTCACAGATTTCAGTTGCTTCAGTGTGCAAAAGGGAGCAAATTGCAGTGACACAACAGTCAGCCCCTTCAGGCCTCCCACTTGAAGAAACAATTTGCATTTTTTTTTTCTCTCACACTCATTCTAAAAGGTACAAACCTCCCAGACTTTGACTGCACATTGCACAGTTAAGATAGATATGCCCAGAGCACCCTTGTGAGTGGCTGCAAGAGGAGCAAGTTGATCCCTATATGCCTCCAGAGATTCAAAGTCATGAAGAAAGGAAAAAAGTCACTGTACAAACAACACAGCCCTATGAAAGAACAAAAAGATCAACCAGAGTGCCTAGTAGCAGAGAGAAACAACTGACTGGGATGGCATGTCGTTTTTAAAAGTTAGATTTTAGTCTCTGTTATCGGTTTTGAGTAGTTTTAGCTTCTTGTCGTTTGTGTTGTTGTCTTGAGGTGCTCTGGTTGTGCAGGAGGATGGCGTCCTGACTTGAGGTTACAGGTCTGTGGCAAAAGTCCGGTACATATAGCAGCAGCGTGGATTAATGGCCATCTCAAAGAGTCAATAGACAAACACATACGTTATCCCTCCCAGAACCGAGCTAGACTGGGCTCAGGTCAGGGAGGAGAAGGGGGTGGGGGATGTATAGGTCCAGAGGAGGGGGATAGGTTCGAGAGAGGAATGCAGAACCGGACACAGAAAAAGACAGGGTATCATCGAGTGATGAGTCGGGACAAACCAAAACCTGGAATTGATGGGAGAGCAATGAGCCACAAGAGGGTTGGAAAAAATGGGGGACTTAAAAAAAAAAAAAAAAAAACTACCAGCTATCGTCGGAGAGGTTCAGTCTCCCACGGAAAATACTACCTTGCCCCCAGTCCTTTACTTTACTGATGCTTTTTCCATGTTCTCTTCATGGTGTTTCTAGAATCAAATATGGACTGAGTATTTACAGTACACAAATAACAGGACAAACAATACTTTTTTAAAATTCGAACTATAGTTACAATATTTA
The DNA here is from genome assembly GCF_029448725.1 of Salvelinus fontinalis. Taxonomy (NCBI): domain Eukaryota; kingdom Metazoa; phylum Chordata; class Actinopteri; order Salmoniformes; family Salmonidae; genus Salvelinus; species Salvelinus fontinalis. The sequence goes on from NC_074695.1 coordinate 42,118,870, forward strand.
CTCTGGAAACATCTTGAAATGGTTAAGACTTTGCTTCCTGCAGGTCTATGAAAACACTGAACACATCAGGTAGTAACTGGTGAGTGTTGTGTGATGAGCGTTGTGTGACGTCGCCACTCAGTAGGAAATGAAGTACTAGACCGGTTGGTTGATAGATCTGAGGTATTTCCACGTGGAATAGATGGCATCTCCATAATGCATAAGTTAAAGTGTTGCTCCCGTGCACATCGAGTTCTTTATTACTCAATGGGGAGGTGAGGTCTGAATCATGGGAAAGTGCTTTAGGACACAGAGTTTATTTACACCGAGCGCAACATGTTGTCTCTTTCGTTCCAGCCTTCTTCAGCCTCTGTTCATCCAAAAAGTGGTTCAAAAATGTCTTCTTATAGTCAAACAAACAAATTCAGATCTCAAATCAAACGTATTTGTCATTAACAAACATTTTGTTACTACTGTTCAGAGAGTCTCGTTTTCATTGTTATTGGGGAAGGCGAGCTTGTTGAGGTGATCTGTGATCTGTGTACTATAACACGTTGAGTTTACTGGCACACCGAAAGGATCCACTTCTCTTCCTCATACAAGGGGGCGCTGTTCTCTCCTCATCACAGCATAACCCTGCAGTGTTCTCCAGTGCTCCAGCCCCACCACTCTCCCCCACATCACTAGGTAGACTAATTTCCGGCTCTCTCCCTGTCACCCCTCTTCTTTCCACAGAGCTGTGGAAGTGAGGGAGAGCTGTTATGATTGGGAGGGAGCATGTTCCTTTACAGGTGGTTCAAGAGGGGGAGAAACGCTGTTCCCAAGTCGTAGCAGACAGTGCTCTTTCTCTCCACGCACTGATGTTAAAACGATCAAGGGGGGGGGTTAGAATATTAGACTAGAGGAAGGTAGTACTGTTGCATGCCTCCCTCCTGGAGACGGGGAGAATATACAGGTCAGTGGAGGACGAAAGACAGACAGATGGATCTAGTGAGTGGGAGAGTAGTTGGTTAGGGGTCGTGTGGGAGAGTCAGAGAGAAAGAGGGAGAAGGAGGGAGACGGGGAGGAGGAGTTTCCGGCTCAGTTTTGCTGCAGGATCAGGGTCTCCAGCTCGTCGGCCGAGCGGAGCAAGAAGGCGGCCGACTCGCGGTAGCCGGCGATGAGCTGCCGCACGGCCGTGATCTCTGTTGGGCTGAGCTGTGCCGAGGCCCCGCCACCTATGACACCAGCACTCCGCCCGTGACTGTTTGAGCTTGCCGATGAAGAGTTTGACCCCAGGGACTTCATGCTGAGGTCAGTAGGGCCTGGGGGAAAGACAACACACTCAAATGAAGACACATACTGAGGACATTTTACTATAATTGTAACTATTGAAAATCATAAATATGCATTCTTATCCACTGTAGGAAATATATTTTAGATGAGTTCCACCTGTATTTAAAAAAAAATGTTTTCTACGTCCAAATATGGGCAAGAATTGGATTTCTCGATACGTTTCAATAAGTGTCCGTCTGTTCTAAACTCGCCCAGTGATGCGGCTACAGTACGAGCAACATGCTTCAGGTAAGCTAAGGTATGCTGCTACTCTAAGCTGCCATGCTCTGGCCAAATAAAGAGGCGAAGCATGCTCTCTCACCGTTGCTCTGAGCAGTGGCGGTTGTCAGGGAGACTGGGTGTTGCATGCTAGCTCCCAGACCCCCGTAACCACGGTAACTATTGTTGAGCCCACCGTTGGTGTAGAGCTGGTCCTGGGAGTAGGCCGAGGCGGCCAGGGAGTAGGCAGAGTGGGCCAGGGAGGCCGGCTCGCGAGAACTGGGCTTGTCAAGTGCTATCTGCTCCTCCTGAGGTGGAGACGAGAGAGATTTCAGTCCCACTTCCATCTATATAATATACTCAAGGTCAAGAACAGACTTTGCCATTGGCTATTAGAACACATACACAGTACATCCACCCACCTGAAAAGATACACACCTGTACACACACACACACCCCGATGTGCACACAGACACACACACACACACACACACCATCAGAGCACTCACATGTGCCTGGTAGACATCCAGGCGCATCCTCTTGGCAGCCTTGCGTGTCTCGCTCTCGCAGGCGGCTGCCAGGATGTTCTCAGCCATGGCTGAGGTGAGGTGAGGTGGTGTGGGTCGTGTCTAGCAGGGGAGAGACAATCAGCACAAATTCATCCCCACGCCAGAGTACCCACATTGACCACAGGGGGCATGTTCAACATTAATAATACAGAAGATATTACACTAATAATATGTTCAGTTGCACCTACTCATTACAAAAAGTTATTCCAACTCCTCTATTTCAGATAGTATCATTCCTAACCAAATACATGAGCACTGAACAGCACTACATTTAACAGAATATTTCACCAGGTAAGGAACAAAATGAAAGTATAATATTCTGATCTAATAAATAATGGTGATACAACATTTCTATGGCTCACACTATGGAATGTATTTTTTGTGATGTCCGTTGAGTTGATTCCTGCTTTTACTTCCTGCTTTTCTCCTATGGGCAAATGGTGCATGAATGAAAATGTCCCATTCAGGCCTTTTACCCCCCCAAAATAAAAGATGGTCAGTTCCTATCTGCTTAAGGGGGTGGCTCTCACAATGTATTAGCACCTGAGCCTGATCTGCTTAGTTCATTGACCTTATATGAACCAGAAAGAAAATGTGAGTGGGATGCCTCTGTCTCTGCTATGGGTACACTCGCAATGGTTGCCAATGACTCTGTGGTCACGAACGCCTCCAACTCAATCATCAAGTTTGCAGGAGACATAACAGTGGTAGGCCTGATTACCAATAATGACTAGACAGCCTACAGGAAGGAGGTGAAGATTCCAATTCATCCCAAAGGTGTTTGATTGGGTTGAGGTCAGGGCTCTGTGCAGGACATTCAAGTTCTTCCACATTGATCTTGACAAACCATTTCTGTCTGGACCTCGCTTTGTGCAAGGGTATTGTCATGCTGAAACAGGAACGGGTCTTCCCCAAACTGTTGCCACAAAGTTTGAAGCACAGAATTGTCTAGAATGTCATTGTATGCTGTAGTGTTAATATTTCCCATCACTGGAACTAAGGGGCCTAGCCTGAACCATGAAAAACAGCCCCAGTCCATTATTCCTCCTCCACCAAACTTTACAGTTGGCACTATGCATTGGGGCAGGTAGCGTTCTCCTGGCATCCGCCAAACCCAGATTCGTCCGTCGGACTGCCAGGATGGTGATGTGTGATTCATCACTCCAGAAAACTAGTTTCCACTGCTTCAGAGTCCAATAGCGGGGAACTTTACACCACTCTAGCAGACGCTTTGGCATTGCGCATGGTCATCTTAAGGTTTATGTGCGGCTGCTTGGCCATGGAAACCCATTTCATGAAGTTTCCGACGAACAGTTCTTGTGCTGACATTGCTTTCAGAGGCAGTTTTGAACTCGGTAGTGAGTGTTGCAACCGAGGACAGAGGATTTCTTTACGCACTACGCGCTTCAGCACTCGGTGGTCCTGTTCTGTGAGCTTTTGTGGCCTACCACTTTTGCGGCTGACCCGTTGTTGCTCCTCTATGTTTTCACTTCACAATAACGACACTTACAGTTGACCGGGGCAGCTCTAGCAGGGCAGACATTTGACGAACTGACTTGTTGGAAAGGTGGCATCCGATGACGGTGCCACGTTGAAAGTCACTGAGCTTTTCAGTAAAGCCATTCTACTGCCAGTGTTTGTCGATAGAGATTGCATGGCTCTGTGCTCGATTTTGTACACCTGTCAGCAACGAGTGTGGCTGAAATAGCTGAATCCACTCATTTGAAGAGGTGTCCACATACTTTTGTATATATAGTGTATCTGTGACCAACAGATGCATATCTGTATTCCCGTCATGTGAAATCCATAGATTAGGGCCTAATGATTTTTTTTCAATTGATTGACTTCCTTATATGAAATGTAACTAAAATAAAATATTTGAAATTGTTGCATGTTGCAATTATATTTTTGTTCAGTAAACTTATACTCCGGACTCCGGACATATATTTCTTAATTCAATTCTTTTACTTTTAGATTTATGTATGTTGTTGTGTAATGTTGGATATTACTGCACTGTTGGAGCTAGGAATACAAGCATTTCGCTACACCCGCGATAAAGTCTGCTAAATATGTGTATGCGACCAATTGAATTTGATTTGATAGAGGGGTTATGAATGCGAGAGGGGTGAAAGAGAAAGGGATGAGAGAGCGAGAGGAGAGGGAGTACGGTAGGTGTGGTACGTCTGGACACACTGAATGAGAGAGGAAAAAGAAAGACAGGGGTGGAATATGAAAGAGAGTAGGAATAAGAGAAGGATGAGGTATGGGAGGTACCTCCATGCCGCTCTTCTTCATGCGGCGGCAGGATTTGAGGTAGGTGCGGATGCGTTTGCGAGCGCGCTCCTGGAACTCGGGGAACTGGCGGCTGCACGACTCAATGATGGCCTGGATCTTCTCCTTTGGCTGCTTGGAGATGGGCACCATACGGTCCAGGTTCTCATCCACAAACAGACGCACAAACATCTGAAAAGAAGAATCTTTGTGTGTCTGCTCTGCTAGCTATTTGCTGTTTCCTGTGTTCCGGAGGTGAAGGTCATGAAAAGGTGAGAGGAGCTCTAATATGTGTAGTGTACAGTGTGTGTGTGTGTGTGTGTGTGTGTGTGTTCGGTCATGTCTAGCTGAGGTGAGAGCAGCTCTTACGTTAAATGCCTTTAATCTCTCGGGGTCCACGCCCTCCGTGTCGTTGATCTTGTCACTGTCGTCGTGATCTTCATGGTCATCGTCATCGTCCTCGGCCGCCGCCGCACCTCTGGTCACGGTCAGGTCCTCGGCACACGTCTCCATCTTCAATGAGTCGTAGCTTCCTGAGCTGTACTGAGGAGACTGTCACACACACACACACACACACACACACACAGGTGCATGCATAAACACACACACACACACACACACACACACACACACACACACACACACACACACACACACACACACACACAGAGAGAGAACAGGCACATAAATAGAAGGAAGATACAAAGCGGGGTAAGGTTTTCAGTCCGTCTGTATGCTCCCCTCACATTGAAAGCAGCCGGCAAAATCTCAATCGTGAGGAACACTGATTACAGTGAGACAAAAAACTGCTTGCTGTTTTTGTGCTCAAACTTTTCTACTAGTCAGATCCTTCCAATGGCGCTCGTCTGTGACAATGCGGCAAAGAAGATGCCTTCAAGGACAAGGCTGCATTGTCAGAGCAAGGTGAAGTGTGTGTCCCATTCAATAGCCAGAGAGCAGAAAGGAATGACCTTTTATCCCTAGTCTCCTTTCTTACAGGCCCAATGGCACTGTCCTCCACTGACTCCTGTACGGACGTTCACCACAGCTCATCACAAGCACAGCAACACACTACTTCCTGTGGCACAGCCACTCTCGCTGCTCTCATGCACATTCTCTTTCTGGTTTCATGTCAAGAATAACGTCTTGGATTCCCGAACCGAGAATGAATAGGTAATTGCAGTGTGGCAGGATCTCAATGGATACCTCTCTCAGCTTTGTCCAATGGCCTGCCAATGAACCTCACCTTCTTGCACATATACTTCACCGTGCATAGTTCATAGCAAGACAGTGGTCATCTATAACAACGGTCACACTGAGCTTTCAGACTATTATTCACACAGTTCTGGTGGGCTCACTGCTCAGCACTGTGTGTAATATATTACCGTCAGACCTACTTTCAGTGTTTACTTAAGTCTGCCTGGAGTGCCAGGTGGGCAGCGCTTGCAGTTTTGTGACTATTCTATTGGTTCACTGTACCAGGAAAGTTGCATTGTATTGTATAAGCTCAATCAAATCTCAGCTAAAGTATTTGCAATCATTTCAAACCCAGCTATGAGCAGAAGGCCTCACCTTGTTGCCGTAGTCCCTGATCGAGTCTCTGTCCAGTCGCAGCTCAGCGGCATGGGGGAGGGGCTTGACAGGGTACTTCCTGCGCAGCTCATCTGGGGGGTCGGGCTGGAAGGGGCCCATCAGGGCCGACCCGGGCAGCCTGGTCTCACTCAGGTTAACCGGCGCCTGTTGGTCCTCGGACGATGAGGACGAGGAGGTGGTGCTGAAGTCCAGCGGGGCCGGGGGCCCGTTGCCGTTTACCACCTCCCTGTAAGGGGGTCCGCCCGCTCCCCCCTCCGACCCCGGGGCCACCCCACCCGCAGACGGAGGTGTCATGGTGTGCATGCCGTTCCCGCTGCCGCTCTCTGAGGATGAGTCGTCTGTGGAAACACATACGGAGGAACACCAGTTAGACTGGTAGAATCACATCACACACAACACATAGAGATGGTATTTCGAGATGTAAAACCACATATTTCAGTCAATGAGAGGTTGGGGAAATCAAAAGTGAAGCCTACATCACACCTTGAGTGTGAATCCCACTCTCAACCCAGCCAAGGCCTCAGTGTGTCAGTACCATTGATTAGCAGTAGAGCGAGCTGTTGTAGTCAGTAAGAATACACATGGAACACTCAGTGTGTTGGTGTGGTGTGGCTCTATTTGCACTCGCAGTCAGCAGAGTGTTACAGCCATGGTGAGGCAGACAGGCAGAGGCAGACAGGCAGAGAGGCAGGCAGCCAGAAAGGCAGACAGGCAGAGAGACAGAGAGAGGCAGAGAGGCCGAGAGGCAGACAGGCAGAGAGGCGGACAGGCAAAGAGGCAGAGAGGCAGACAGCCAGAGAGGGAGAGCGGTAGCAGAGAAGCAGACAGGCAAAGAGGCAGAGAGGGACATGTGGTGCTGTGCTCTGTTAGTTAATTAAAGCCATCCGAGCTGGACTGGGGCCAGGTAGGCAGCCAGTGATACTTATTCATGAGAGCATGGCACTCCACCTCCCCTGTACCCCAGTCACACACTGTAAGCTACACTGTACAACGGCGCACATCATAGTACCAGGGTAAACTAATACCAAGTCTGACCATCCATGAGCCGAGCATGTAGACTTGTTTCTACACACACACACACACACACACACACACACACACACACACACACACACACACACACACACACACACACACACACACACACACACACACACACACACACACACACACACACACACACACACACTCTCTCTCTCTCTCCACACCAGGGAAAGTTGTCCCCTCCCCATCCTCAACTCAACCAGAGGCAGCTAGTAAATAAGGGATTGTTTAGTGCACGGCTCTGCCACTGACACGCTGATGGATGGCCTGTTTTTCCCCCCACAGTCCTCCTCGTTCCCGTCTCTGTCAGAAACACACACGCGCAGACAAACACACACACACACACTAGACACACACACACGGCACACAAAAGACAACACACACAGCCCCATTATGACTAGGAAGAGTAAGGACTGTAGTGTCTCTTGTGCAGCTGCGAGCAGTGCTGTGGTGGGGTGGGGAGAGCCTGTGCTCATCACACAGACCCCCATTCTCACAGACACACTGCCTGGCCTGTATGCATAACCCTCTGAGTGGGACCGAGAGGGGTTCATGTGCCTCTCCCAGTGCATGTGTGTGTGTAAATGTGGACTTAAAGCCTGCGTGCCGCGTGGAGAGCGTGTGTGCAGTAAGGGCAGTATTGGGGTCAGCTTTCCAAAGCCTCCACTGAGGGAGGGGAGGGGGGAGGGGGGAGAGCCTGAGCCATAGAGCAGGTCAATGACCGTGAAGGAGGGGGGAGGGAGAGGAGAGCAGGAGAGGGGAGGTGGGGCTAGAGCGGGCCAGAAGCAAGGGCAGGGAGAGCGAAGAGGTAGAGATTTAGAAAGAGAGAGAGAGAGAGGGATGAGAGAGAGTGGGTTAGTCCATGGTTGAGGGTGGTAGGGGTAGAGAGTAGAGACCAGTGTGTGGGGATAGAGAGGGGGAGATGAGCGGTCAAAGGGGGGTGGGGGGTAGGGAGCAGGTCAGGGAGAGGGAGAGAGCAAAAGAGGAGGGAGGATGACGCAAGGGAGAGCAGGAGGAGGGGGATAGAGTGGGAGGAGGGTACGTGAGACAGGGGCTGAGAGGGATGAAGAGAGATTGAGAGAAACGGACAGGCAAGACAGGGGAGGGAGAGAGAGAGGGGAGAAGAAGGAAGGGGGAAAGCAAAAAGGCAGGAAAGGGAGGATAGAAGAGGAGAACGGGAGAGCGATGGAGAGGATGTGGTGGTGGGTTACGGCAGCGTAGAAAGGGAGGCAGGCGGTGTGCATTTACTAGAGTATAAAAAGTATTCATGCATGAAGAGTAAGGCCTAATTCCTGCCAGCTCAACACAAATCCCCCTCATCAAGACTGTGTGGTCGCCTGCTGAGGGAGCCACCCTCCTCTACTGCTCTTAAAGGCACACGACACCTCGGTGTCCTTCCTGTACTGTACTCTACTACTCTACTGTTCTGTCAGCAGCAACGATCTAGGGGCGCAACACATCGGATGATTGTTTATTCAACGTGCCAATGAATTTGTAGGCGACCTGTCCCTATTAAAAGAAACCATACGTGAAAATATGGCAAACTGGAAAACGCGTAGGCTAGTTTACTATAACACTACAGAAGATCTAGCTGCTGAGACGGGCAGACAGGACTGAGTAACACGCATAGGCTTACAGATGAAAACACACAGCAGGTTTTGTTTCATTCCCCACTTTATGGCAGACTACCACTAGGCCGAGGCTATTAGTTGTCCACGGATGCAGACAGACAGACAGACAGACAGACAGACAGACAGACAGCTAAAGTAAAGTTGAGCGGACACTGACAGAGGGTGACAGAGACTGCTTTTTCCCACCCACAGCTTTAATGTCTACGAATGACATAGGCTGAGTCTTGTGGCACCCAATTCCCTACATAGTGCACTACTTTTGACTAGAGCCATATGGACCCTGGTCAAAAGTAGTGCACTATATAGGGAATTGGATGCAATTTTGAACCATATAGCCTAGCCAGTTCCTGCAGAAAGAAATACAGCGTAAACCAGCCTAAATTTCAAGCCGGTCCATTCTGGTCTATGCTGATCAAGCTAGTCTGACCAGCATGGTCAGGGGTGGGCAATAATTTAGTCTCGAGGGCCACATCAGGATTTCACAGACCACACAGATTTTTTCCAGCCCGATTTGTTCGTCAAAAGCAATTTGCGGGTCAGAAAAAGGGCATTTATTTGAAAATGTATTATAATTCCTACTTACTTTCTATCTAGTTTTAGATGTTCAAGAGTGGCCTGGAGTGTTTTCTTAACACAAAACATAATATATATGTATTTTTACTCAAACTTCCCCAGAACCAATTGAATGTGCTCGCGGGCTGGATCCGGGCCGTGTTGCCCATCCCTGGTCTAGCTGGTTAGGCTGGTGACAAGCTCATGCTGGTATGTTGGTGACCAGTTTATGCTGGGGATGCTGGTAATGCATGTATGGTGGTGACCAGCGTATGCTGGGGATGCTGGTAATGCAGGTATGGTGGTGACCAGCGTATGCTGGGGATGCTGGTAATGCATGTATGGTGGTGACCAGCGTATACTGGGGATGCTGGTAATGCATGTATGGTGGTGACCAGCGTATGCTGGTAATGCAGGTATGGTGGTGACCAGCGTATGCTGGGGATGCTGGTAATGCATGTATGGTGGTGACCAGCGTATGCTGGGGATTCTGGTAATGCATGTATGGTGGTGACCAGCGTATGCTGGGGATTCTGGTAATGCATGTATGGTGGTGACCAGCGTATGCTGGGGAGCTGGTAATGCATGTATGCTGGTGACCAGCGTATGCTGGGGATGCTGGTAATGCATGTATGCTGGGGATGCTGGTATGCTTGTGACCAAGCTAGTCCATGCTGGTCCAAAAACACAGCAAAGGCTGGAAGTCACCAGCAAAAACACAGCGAAGGCTGATCACCAGCAAAAACACAGCGAAGGCTGATCACCAGCAAAAACCACAGCGAAGGCTGATCACCAGCAAAAACACGGCAAAGGCTGATCACCAGCAAAAACCACAGCGAAGGCTGATCACCAGCAAAAACCACAGCGAAGGCTGATCACCAGCAAAAACCACAGCGAAGGCTGATCACCAGCAAAAACCACAGCGAAGGCTGATCACCAGCAAAAACCACAGCGAAGGCTGATCACCAGCAAAAACCACAGCGAAGGCTGATCACCAGCAAAAACCACAGCGAAGGCTGATCACCAGCAAAAACCACAGCGAAGGCTGATCACCAGCAAAAACCACAGCGAAGGCTGATCACCAGCAAAAACCACAGCGAAGGCTGATCACCAGCAAAAACCACAGCGAAGGCTGATCACCAGCAAAAACCACAGCGAAGGCTGATCACCAGCAAAAACCACAGCGAAGGCTGATCACCAGCAAAAACCACAGCGAAGGCTGATCACCAGCAAAAACACAGCGAAGGCTGATCACCAGCAAAAACCACAGCGAAGGCTGATCACCAGCAAAAACCACAGCGAAGTCTGATCACCAGCAAAAACCACAGCGAAAGCTGATCACCAGCAAAAAACACAGCGAAGGCTGATCACCAGCAAAAACACAGCGAAGGCTGATCACCAGCAAAAACACAGCGAAGGCTGATCACCAGCAAAAACACAGCGAAGGCTGATCACTAGCAAAAACACAGCGAAGGCTGATCACCAGCAAAAACACAGCGAAGGCTGATCACCAGCAAAAACACAGCGAAGACTGGTCACCAGCAAAACCACAGCGAAGGCTGGTCACCAGCAAAACCACAGCGAAGGCTGGTCACCAGCAAAACCACAGCGAAGGCTGATCACCAGCAAAACCACAGCGAAGGCTGATGACCAGCAAAAACACAGCGAAGCCAGTGTTAGTCTATGCTGTTTTTGTCTTCAGCATGGGCAAAATGTACACTGTTTGAAGGTACAGCACGGTACATATGATCACCTCTCCAGTCTCCACACAATGCTGCAGTACATCGATGTGCTGTACTACCAGGCAACTAGGACCACAAACACTGGGCACAGCAAGTGCGGTGAGTGCCCTTGAAATAACATGGGAAGCTTCAGCAGGCTATAGGCTATAAGAGGACACACGGTATCTGGGCAAAAGACAACAGATAAGATATGGGTATTGGGTTGCGTCCCAAAGGGCACCGTACACTATTCCATACAGACCTTGGTCAAAAGTAGTGCACTATGTAGGGAAAAGGTTTCCATTTGGCACATAGCCATAGTGTTTCGCTCCAATCTAACCAGCCATTAGGTATCAACACACACTGACTTTTCTGTCCACCAGAGGCTAAAGTGGCTTTAAAAGCAGAGGACAGCAGAGCAACAAGTTACGCTAATTTCCTTGAAAGTTTGCGAGAGAGCTAGAGAGAGAAGGAGAGGGTGAGAGAGAAAGAGATAGGGAGGGGGAGAGAGAGAGAGAGGGGGGGGGGGTGACAGAGTACATAGTGGAGAGAACAGTGTCAACCGCAGCAATACTCTTTGATGAACCAGTGTCTTCATTGAGACTGGGCTGATTTTCTCATGCATCCCTGCTTTAAACGCTGCTCTTCTGCTCTACCTGTGTCTTTCCTCTTCTCAGAAATATCTACATTTCTCTCTCTCTCTCTGGGATATGATCAGAACAGCATATTTTGGCTAGGGGATAGATCTGTTTCTATTCTATATGAATGGAAGATAAAAGCAGGGATGAAAAATCGCATTGCTTCTCTCGCTTGGAAAAATATAAATCCATCCCTGCTTCCCTCCATGCTCAGCTCTCCCTTTCCTCAGCTCTCCCTATCCTCAGCTCTCCCTATCCTGAGGAGTGACAGTGGCGCGCAGCAGGCCCCTGTGAATTCTGAATGTCACTTTGATACATGGGAGTGTTTAGCAGGCCAAGGGGCACAAAGGAGCTGGTTGTGTTTAAAAGAGGAAAGGTCTCTGAGCGCCAAGGTCTCATCCGCGTACATGCAAGGACAGGTGCTCGCTCACACACGAGCACACACACCTAAAAAGCGCTTTGAGCCTTCTAGAAGAAAAGGTCTCCGAGCGCTTGGCACACACACACACGCTTAAAAAGCCTTTGCGCCTTCAAGCCGCCAGGGCAGAGGCAGGCTCAGGGGACCAAGGCAGGGGCAGGAGAGGGTGGGGGTGAGACAGTCAATCAACGTTTTACCCATGCTCCTCTACAGCAGACAGACAGACACAGGAAGAGAAGAGGAGGAGGACGCTACATCAGCCAACATTCATCTCCAACTGTTCTCGCACACCAGAGAGTATTATAGCAGCGTTGATCATTTCAGACAGGTGGACACCTTCAAACAATCCCAGTGTGAGCCTTTTAAATCAGGTCAATGTTCATTGCCAGTAATCTACCAATTTCTAATTGAACAGAAGATATATGCCGCCATTCCTACAGCGGTTAGAGCTGAGAGAAACAACTCGTTTATTCAAAAAGTTAGCAATATATCACAACCCCACCTGGTCAGAAATGACAAACATTTTAATCAATATGATTTAATCTGTTGCGACAATTCTATATTTTCCGGGACTGTGTGCGTAAATCAATGTTTCTATTGTAGTTGGCCTCTTGTACATTGATTTAAATAAACCGGGCAGATTAAAACCTGGCATTAATTAAGGGGATTATTTATTTAATGTGGTGATAAATGAAACAAACCAGGCAGCGGCGGCTCTCCGGTCCACACTGTGCAGAGGGAGAGAGACACTCACCGCGTTGCTGCCTCAAAAAACACTGTCTGTCCACGATTCAATCAGCTCGACTGCATCAGAGCAACTAAAGCATGAAGCTACAGGGAGAAAGAAATACTGCTCAACCATGAGGGAGAGCACACACACCACGAACGAACAGACATGTAGGAGAATCCACACATACATACGCATGGGCGTGCGCACACACAAACCAGTAACCATAGAGTAAAGTGCACGTACAAACAAGCACACAGACTGGCGGCGAGTAGCGTCCCGAGCCACTGACACAAATGCGCTCACACAAAAGCACATTAATTTGCTGGCATACATGTGCAAAAACATTCAGAGTTGAACAGATGGAAGCATGACATGGCAACGACAACACAGTCCTAGCCTACATAATAACCAACGCTACATACCCTTTATTCTCACACAGACGGTGCAGGGCTCCATGCTAACCTTTTTTTTTTTACAGGGTTAACATAGTCGCTCACAAAGACATTTAGGAGCACAACAAAAAATATTTGAGGTAATAAAGCTAGAATCCTTAAGTTTTCTAGGCGCACTAGTGCTCCTAAATTAAAATCCCAGGTTGCACAACAAAATATTTAGGTGCAAATGCGAGTAAAATGGTCGCATCGCAGAGCCCTGCAGTGATAAGACCCTTGTAAAAAGGCATCCTAACGTTTGACATTTGTTAAAAGGCTAAGCCGCCTGTCATAAAGGCAGAGGGAGAGCGTGGGAACAGGGTATTGTGTAGCTATGAGAGATTCATCAAAAGAAAGTGTTTGAGCACAGAGTAAAGGCTAGTGGAGAGAAAGAGAGAGGGAGTAATTGAGAGTGAGAGAGGGAGAAATATAGAGAAGAAGTGAAAGAAAGGGAGGGAGAGAGAAAGAAAGGAGAGTGCAGATAGTTGAGTACAGAGAGAGAGAAAGAGAGAGACCACAAATTCCATATAGACACTGTTGCCCTAGAGCACACAAAAAACTAAACATACCTTGGCCTAAACATCAGCGCCACAGGTAACTTCCACAAAGCTGTGATACGATCTGAGAGACAAGGCAAGAAGGGAATTCTATGCCATCAAAAGGAACATAAATTTCAACATACCAATTAGGATCTGGCTAGAAATACTTGAATCAGTCATAGAGCCCATTGCCCTTAATGGTTGTGAGGTCTGGGGTCCGCTCACCAACCAAGACTTCACAAAATGGGACAAACACCAAATTGAGACTGCATGCAGAATTCTGCTAAAATATCCTCCGTGTACAACATAGAACACCAAATAATGCACGCAGAGCAGAATTAGGCCGATACCTACTAATTATCAAAATCCAGAAAAGAGACGTTAAATTCTACAACCACCTAAAAGGAAGCGATTCCCAAACCTTCCATAACAAAGCCATCACCTATAGAGAGATGAACCTGGAGAAGAGTCCCCTATGCAAGCTGGTCCTGGGGCTCTGTTCACAAACACACTCCACAGAGCCCCAGGACAACAGCACAATTAGACCCAACCAAATCATGAGAAAACTAAAAGATAATTACTTGACACATTGGAAAGAATCAACAAAAAAACAGAGCAAACTAGAATGCTATTTGGCCCTAAACAGAGAGTACACAGTGGCAGAATACCTGACCACTGTGACTGACCCAAACTTAAGGAAAGCTTTGACTATGTACAGACTCAGTGAGCATAGCCTTGTTATTGAGAAAGGCCGCCGTAGGCAGACATGGCTCTCAAGAGAAGACAGGCTATGTGCTCATTGCCCACAAAATGAGGTGGAAACTGAGCTGCACTTCCTAACCTCCTGCCCAATGTATGACCATATTAGAGAGACATATTTCCCTCAGATTACACAGATCCACAAAGAATTCGAAAACAAATCCAATTTTGATAAACTCCCATATCTACTGGGTGAAATTCCACAGTGTGCCATCACAGCAGCAAGATTTGTGACCTGTTGCCACAAGAAAAGGGCAACCAGTGAAGAACAAACACCATTGTAAATACAACCCATATTTATGCTTATTTATTTTCCCTTGTGTACTTTAACCATTTGTACATTGTTACAACACTGTATATATATATATATATATATATATATATATATATATATATATATATATATATATATATATATATATATATATAATATGACATTTGTAATGTCTTTATTGTTTTGAAACTTCTGTATGTGTAATGTTTACTGTTAATTTTTATTGTTTATTTCACTTTGTATATTATCTACCTCACTTGCTTTGGCAATGTTAACACGTTTCCCATGCCAATAAAGCCCCTTGATATGAATTGAGAGAGACGAGAGTGTAGAAAGGAGAGTAGAGACGTGTGCAGGAGGGGTCACTGAAGAGGAAGGTCAGGTCAATCTATTGCGCAGGGATCACAGCAGCGGTCTGCCTGGCCCCTAAGGGACCATGTGACTTCAGTGGTTGAGGATGGTCACATGGTAGAGCCCTGTGACAAAAGCACGACCAATCGCACAAACGCCTTCATTCAGCCAGGGCCAGGGAAAGCACACATATGTATCTATGGGCTACATTGTCTGTTTCAGCTTGTATGCATGTGTTGTGTTGTGTGTGTGCGTGTGGTACTTCTCCGAGCAGACAGTTTGGGTTTTTGATGTATACAGTGTCTTCAGAAATTATTCAGACCTCTTGAATTCTTCCAAATTTTGTTAGGTTACGGCTTTATTCTAAATTGATTAAAAAAAAAAACATTTCGTCATCAATCTACACACAATACTCCATAATGACAAAGCAAAAACAGGTTTTTAGAAGTTTTTGCTAATTTATAAAAAATTAAAAGCTGAAATATCACATTTACAGAAGTATTCAGACCCTTTACGCAGTACTCTGTTGAAGCACCTTTGGCAGCGATTACAGCTTCGAGTCTTCTTGGGTATGACGCTACAAGCTTGGTACACCTGTATTTGAGGAGTTTCTCCCATTCTTCTCTGTAGATCCTCTCAAGCTCTGTCAGGTTGGATGGGGAGCGTTGCTGCACAGCTATTTTCAGGTCTCTCCAGAGATGTTAGATCGGGATCAAGTCCGGGCTCTGACTGGGCCACTCAAGGATATTCAGAGACTTGTCCCGAAGCCACTCCTTGTGTTGTTATGGCTCTGTGCTTAGGGTCGTTGTACTGTTGAAAGCTGAACCTTTGACCAAATCTGAGGTCCTGAGCGCTCTGGAGCAGGTTTTCATTAAAGATCTCTCTGTACTTTGCTCTGTTCATCTTTGCCTTGATCCTGACTAGTCTCACAGTCCCTGCTGCTGAAAAACATCCCAACAACATGATCCTGCCACCACCATGCTTCACCGTAGGGATGGTGCCAGGTTTCCTCCAGATGTGACGCTTGGCATTCAGGCCAAAGTGTTCAATCTTGGTTTCAACAGACCAGAGAATCTTGTTTCTCATGGTCTGAGAGTCTTCAGGTGCCTTTTGGCAAACTCCAAGCGTGCTGTCATGTGCGACCTCATGGCTTGGTTTTTGCTCTGACATGCACTGTCAACTGTGGGACCTTAAATACACAGGTGTGTGCATTTCGAAATCATGTCCAATCAATTGAATTTACCACAGGTGGACTGAAATCAAGTTTAAGAAACATCTCAAAGATGATCAATGGAAACAGGATGCACCTGAGCTCAATATCGAGTCTCATAGCAAAGGGTCTGAATACTTACGTAAATAAGGTATTTCAGTTTTTTCTTTTATAAATTAGCAAAAATGACTAAAAACTTTTTTCGCTGTGTCATTATAGGGTATTGTGTGTAGAATGTTGAGGATTTTTTATTTATTTAATACATTAAAAAAAAGTCTGTAACATAACAAAATGTGGAAAAAGTCAAAGGGCCTGAATACTTTCCGAATGCACTGTACACACTGATATGTTTTCAAATCAAAATAAAATAAAATGTAATTTAATTTGTCACATGCGCCGAATACAACAGGTGTAGAGACCTTACAGTGAAATGCTTACTTACAAGCCTTTAACCAACAATGCTTTAAGAAGTTAACATTTGTTTTTTTGTAATAAGTGTTAAGTAAAACATAGGTTAGTTGAGGTAATATGTACATGTAGGTAAAGTTAAAGTAGTTAAAGTGACTATGCATAGATTATAAACAGAGAGTAGCAGCAGTGTAAAAGAGGGGTCTGGGTAGCCATTTGACTAGATGTTCAAGTGTCTTACGGCTTGGGGGTAGAAGCTGTTTAGAAGCCTCTTAGACCTAGACTTGGCGCTCCGGTACTGCTTGCCGCGTGATAGCAGAGAGAACAGTCCATGGCTAGGGTGGCAGGAGTATTTGACAATTTCTAGGGCCTTCCTCTTACACCGCCTGGTATAGAGGTCCTGGATGGCAGAAAGCTTGGCCCACCGATGTACAGGGCCGTTCGCACTACCCTCTGTAATGCCTTGCGGTCGGAGGCCGAGCAGTTGCCATACCAGACAGTGATGTAACCAGTCAGGATGCTCTCGATGGTACAGCTGTAGAACCTTTTGAGGATCTGAGGACCCATGCCAAATCTTTTTAGTCTCCTGAGGGGGAATAGGTTTTGTCATGCCCGCTTCATGACTATCATGGTGTGCTTGGACCATGTTAGTTTGTTGGTGATGTGGACACCAAGGAACTTGAAGCTCTCAACCTGCTCCACTGCAGCCCCGTTGATGAGAATGGGGGTGTGCTCGGTCCTCTTTTTCCTTTTGTCCACAATCCTCTCCTTTGTCTTGATCAGGTTGAGGGAGAGGTTGTTGTCCTGGCACCACACGGCCAGGTCTCTGACCTCCTCCCTATAGGCTGTCTCATCGTTGTCGGTGATCAGGCCTACCACTGTTGTGTCATTGGCAAATTTAATGATGGTGTTGGAGTCGTGCCTGGCCGTGCAGTCATGAGTGAACAGGGAGTACAGGAGGGGGCTGAGCACGCACCCCTGAGGGGCCCCTGTGTTGAGGATCAGCGTGGCGGATGTAGTGCGTACTTGGCCGTACGCACTACCCTCTGTAGTGCCTTACGGTCGGATGCCGAGCAGTTGCCATACCAGTTAGTGATACAACCAGTGTGTTTGTTTGTTTGTGTGTGTGTGTGTGTTTGTGTATATGTGTGTGCATGCATGCTTGTGCGTGTTAAAAATATACCCCTGTGTGTACAACAGGCCCCCAGGGGCCAGCTACAGCAAAGAGAGGGAGAGGCTGGAACCCAGGCAGTGGTAACTCCTGTGGTTCCTGTGCCATCTGTACCCGTGCCAGGTCAAGCCTGTGTGTTTAC
Organism: Salvelinus fontinalis; assembly: GCF_029448725.1. Taxonomy (NCBI): domain Eukaryota; kingdom Metazoa; phylum Chordata; class Actinopteri; order Salmoniformes; family Salmonidae; genus Salvelinus; species Salvelinus fontinalis. Next base: position 42,136,834 of record NC_074695.1, read on the forward strand.
AAAACCAAAGAACATCCCATAGCCAAACCTCAGCTGACTCGCTTCTCTCCTTCAGACACTGCTAATGACATGTGACCCGGCCGGACAAATAATATCACTTGCCGCAGTTCGTCCTATTACTGTTATACAATTTTCCCCTTGGTTTTTAATACGGACGAATCGATTTTCTCTGTCATTAGCAGAGCTGAGGTGTTGATTAGACGGGTGCGGTGGTGGCCGATGGGAGGGCCCAGTGAGGAGGTGGGTGCTGGATGGAGAGGAGCAGGGGAGGGGTGGGAGAGAGAGGTAGGAGGGTGGGTGCTCTAATGGGGCGGCCTGTCGTTTTTCATTAGTGGCTCCAGTACGTTCTGACAGCTTGAGGCTTTTTTTCCCTCTCCCCTCAGCGGAGCTGACCTGAGCACGAGCATTAACAGATGCTAATTCCTTCACTCCCACTTCTCCAATCTCCCCGAGGCGGGTGTGGGGAATGGTGGATGAGAGAGGGTGAGGGGGGCGTGCTGACTCCCCTCTGCGGGATTACAATGGATTATCCCACTAAGAAGTGGCACGAGCTGCTCCCCATGCTTGCGCAAGGCCCTGGCATCCCCATAGCAACAAGCCATTCCCTGCTGCCACCCCCCCCCCCTCCATCCACCTCCCCTCATCTCTCTTCCCCTCCCCTGCGCAGGCAATCGTCTCCTCTTTTCTGCCCCCCTCCCCCTTTTGCTGCAGCAGTGACAGCTGTCCCCCTCTGAAAGCCCGGCCCACCCAGGGTGTGGAGCAGGGAGCAGGGAGCAGGGGGGCGAGAGCGGGAGAGGGACATCACAAAGGAGCACCGATACAGGGAGAAGGACAAGGTAGGGGGACGCTGACTAGGGAGACTAGGGAGACCAGGGAGAAAGACCAGAAGGACGTGTGTGAGAGAGAGAAAGGGAGGGAGAGAATGAAGGAGAGAAAGAAAACTTTATCCCATTACTTAACAATATGTAAGCAGATCTACAGTAATTTAATTGAACAATCTTCCCATGAATCTTACAGGCAGAATAAACCGCTGCAGAATGGCATGGCTCCCAAAGTTTTCATATTTATTCTCAGTAATACCAATTACCCCACTGAAGACATTCTGAGGGTGGTTTTAGCCATTTTAGACTTGGAATTGTATCAACTCGCCACCCAGGGCTTTTACTTGTGACATATATCTGAAATGCACTAAAGTCGAACACTGAAGATGGACATTTTTACGTGTGTATATTTTCAAAGGATAAAGCTAACAATAACAACTTCATAGTTAAGAACACTATAACATTATGGAAGAAAATGAAATGTTTTCTACATTAACCAAAATCACTCCCTAAAAACACAACCCCATGGAACAATCCTTGGATAGCTTTTCAGAATTCACCGATAAATTGGTCCACATGGAAAACTAAAGGTTTCGAAACTGTAAATGACTTGGTAATAGGAAATAAATGTATTTTCATGACATAATTAATATTAATATTGGAACATAATTAATTCATTTACAGTTAAAGGGAAATGTCACCATAAAAAAAAAACTTCATATTCATCATCTCCAGCACCACCCTAACATCAACATATGTGAAAATGGCACCTTTATGTTTTGTGGGAAAAAAGATAGAGGAAGATAAAGTGTTTCCAATGACATCATCAGTGTGCATCATGTGATTTTAACCAATTATGAGTAGGCATGGCCTACTGATGATGTCATTGGAAACACTTACCTTCCTCTATCTTTTTGAATACAAGACATAGAAAGGTGCCATTTTCACATACGTTGATGTTGGGGTGGTGCTGGAGATGATGAATATGAAGTTTTAAAAAATGGTGACGTTTCCCTTTAACTGTAATTTCGTTAATTATGTTCCAACATTCCCTCCATCTTGTGCCAATATCAGTTCTTTTTAAGTCTTCGTTCCAATAGTTTATATTCGTAAAATGTCCCTTTACTGAAAATGTACGCTTCATCTAGTATAAAATAATGTATACAATTTATTACACGCGAGACAAAATTCACAAATTCTACAGCACAACGGCAGAGTCATGTCTTAAGGGTAAAACTAACAATGACTCAATAATCCATGCCTTCTGGGAACGCTATAAAGTCCAAAAGTTATGGAGTTAGAAAGTTGGCTGTCAGAAGTATTAGAATATAAATGTACTTTGAATTCGTCTGTCTGCATATTACAAGACGTGGCATATGAGGGTGCAGTGAGGTACCCGACGGGTCGGACGATACTTTTCTCCTCAATCATCTTGAAAAAAAACGTCTACTTAGAAACTGGGAAATCAACCAATCCGCCATCGTTTACTCAATGGAAAAGTCAAACGCTTTACTATCTAGACGTTGAAAGTGCGTGGGTGACGGAGAGAAACAAAATGGTGACGTTTGAGGCCACGTCACGGAGGGTGGTGCGGGCGCTAGAGATGGGGGGGTGAGCAAGGCGGTCTGGGCGAGATGAGATCTTCAGACCCCTTGTGAGACCATATGCTGGTGCGGTTGGCCCTGGGTTCCTCCTAATGCAAGACAATGCTAGACCTCATGTGGCTGTAGTGTGTCAGCAGTTCCTGCAAGAGGAAGGCATTGATGCTATGGACTGGCCTGCCCGTTCCCCAGACCTGAATCCAATTGAGCACATCGGGGACATCATGTCTCGCTCCATCCACCAACGCCACGTTGCACCACAGACTGTCCAGGAGTTGGCGGATGCTTTAGTCCAGGTCTGGGAGGAGATCCCTCAGGAGACCATCCGCCACCTCATCAGGAGCATGCCCAGGCGTTGTAGGGAGGTCATACAGGCACGTGGAGGCCACAGACACTGCTGAGCCTCATTTTGACTTGTTTTAAGGACATTACATCAAAGTTGGATCAGCCTGTAGTGTGGTTTTCCACTTTAATTTTGAGTGTGACTCCAAATCCAGACCTCCATGGGGTTGATAAATTTGATTTCCATTTATCATTTTTGTGTGATTTTGTTGTCAGCACAGTATTTAATAAGAATATTTCATTCATTCAGATCTAGGATGTGTTATTTTAGTGTTCCCTTTATTTTTTTGAGCAGTGTATATTCTTACAAAAAAAGAAAAGAGGGAGAGATGACAACATGGAGTAAGGTAGAAAGTGTAAGAGTGAAAGAGGAAAAGAGGGGGGAAGAGTGGCGAGCAGACCAGGAGGGTTTGTCCTCTACTGTCTCAGCAGCCCCCTGACACGGCCAATAATCTTCACTTGTAACACCTGGGGAACAGGAGCCGCACTGCGCTGAGAGACCCATGTGTGCACAGACACACCGGACACTAACATGTACATGGTACGGCACATGTTACACACACACACACTTAAGCATGCGGGCACGCAGTCACACACATGCAGGCAAACACGCTGGACACACCACGCCACCATATCATAGCACAACCAACACTACAGTTGATTCTATTTAACTATTTGCCGCTGAATGTGATCACAGGGAGTGTAATCAGATTGATTGAAAGTTAAAGGGCCCATCATCAGTTTGGAGTTAAAAGCCACAGAGACACATAATTAGAGGAAGGCTCTTCATCATCATCTCCCAACAGCATCTTTAATAAAGGGAAAGTCCTCACACACACACCCTTCTCCTCACTTCTCCTTCACACCACTGAGGCGTCTTGTCTTTGAAGAATGGGGCTTGCAAAGCTCCGCAGTTTTCCTCCTCCTTGGGTCTTCCTAATTGGCATCCTGCAGTACAGGGGGTAGGTCCCGTTGCGCAGCTCCACTGTGAAGCCCTTTCCCTCCAGACTCAGTAGGGCCCCTCGTGCAGCTCTACCGTGGAGCCCTCTCCCTATAGCCTTAATACCTCACTCTCAGGACCACCACAGCTAGGGGCCTCAGCCTCAGCTCTGCCTCCACCGCGATAGGGAACATGACGTAGCAGGAGCTATGCCTACAATACAGTTCAGCAGGGGGGAACAACAGTCTCCTCGAAAGAGGGAACAAAAGCCCAGCCTCTCTGTTCTCCTGGAGGTCTGGCAGGCGGTGGATGGCCCGTTCTTTGGGTGTCAGTGAAACGAGCCTTGGAGGGACCGGGTCGGGAGAAAGCCTCTCATTGTTCTGGGTGACACACAGACAGTGGCAGCATTGGCCGGGTCATGTTTTGAGGGAGGACGGATCACGGAGAGGCACAAAGCCACAGGGGAGGACAGTGTGTCCGTCTGCCCGGTTGCCTTAGAACACGACACATCCAAGTGTCAACCATTTAGTGTTACAGTATCACCCACACCAACAGCACACGTACGCTCAACATGACTTCTTAGGGACAAAAAGGAACAACAATGGCTATTCAGGAAACCACAAAAGATAGAAATAATCACTACAGTCACAACAATTATTAGGATTCCGGACAATAATACCATAAAACACTGCACGGCATTACACAGTTGAGCTGCTTGCAAAATACTGCAAATGCGGAATCTGGGCAGCCAGTCAACTCATAATCGGATACGATGACGAGCACTGAGTAGTAAACAATCATGCCAGCAGCATGGAGGGAGGCTGAAACAGTAGGGAGAATTGACTGACTGAGTGACTGCAGGGTACTCTCTCTGCTGGCCTTTTCTCCTCTTAATAATAACTGGATGAGAAAAATGAAAGTTAAGGTCTCTCTTTCTCTCTCTCGTCTCTCTCTGTGTCTCAATTCAATTCAAAAGGGCTTCCTTGGCATGGGAAACGTATGTTTACATTGTCAAAGCAAATGGAATAGACAATAAACAAAAGGGAAATAAACAGTAAACATTACACTGACAAAAGTTTCAAAAGAATATAGACATTTCAAACGTTCTATTATTGGCTTAGTCCAGTGTTGTAACAATGTGCAAATAGTTGAAGTAAGAAAGGGAAGATAAATAAACAGATGCATCTAGGTGGTATTTACAATGTTGTTTGTGCTCCACTGGTTGCCCTTTTCTCATGGCAACGGGCCACAGATCGTGCTGCTGTGATTGCACACTGCGTTATTTCGCCTGACCGATATGGGAGTTTATCAATGTTTGATTTGTTTTCAAATTCTTTGTGGGTTTGTGTGATCTGTGGGAAATATGTGTCTCAGATAGCATTCTAGTTTGCTCTGTTAGTTGGTTGATTCTGTCCAGTGCCAAATAGTTCTCTTTTTGCTTTGTCAATTTGTTGGGTCTAAATGTGTTTCTGTCCTGTGGGTCTGTGGGGTCTGTTTGTGAACATAGCCCCAGACCCATCTGGCTGAGGGGAATCTTCTCTAGGTTCATCTCTCTGTAGGCGAGGGCTTTGTGGTGGAATGTGTGGGCATCGCTTCCTTTTAGGTGGTTGTAGAGTTTAACAGCTCTTTTCAGGACTTTGATAACTATAGACCTAATTCTGCTCTGCATGCATTGTTTGGGGTTTTGAATTGTACACAAAGTATATTTTTGCATAATTCTGCATGCAGAGTCTGTCGGGCCCAAGTCAGACAGAATCTGTGCAGAAGATCTAGGTGCTGCTGTAGGCCCTCCCCAGTTGGGGACAGAAGCATGAGACCATCTGCAAACAGTAGACATTTGATTTCTGAGTCTGTTCTAGTGCCCTCGCCATTTCATTGATATATATGTTAAAGAGGGTGCGGCTCAAGCTGCATCCCTGCCTCACCCCATAGCCCCAAGGAAAGACATCTGTGTGTTTATTGCCAATTTTAACTGCACACTTGTGGTTTGTGTTCCTTGATTTTATAATGTCATATGCCTTCCCCCAACACCGCTTTCCATCAATCTGTGTCTCTCTCTGTGTCTCTCTCTGTCTGTCTCTCTCTCTCTCGGTCTGTCTCTCTGTCTCTCTCTCTCTGTGTCTCTGTCTCTGTGTCTCTGTCTCACTCTCTCTGTCTCTCCTTTTCTGTGTCTCTCTCTGTGTGTATCTCTTGTTCTCTTTCGCTCTGTCTCTATGTCTCTCTCTGTCTGTGTCTCTATGGGTCTCTCTGTCTCTCTCTTTGGGGTCTCTCTCTTTGTCTCTCTCTCTCTCTGTGTGTTTCTCTCTCTCTCTCTCTCTCTCTCTCTCTCTCTCTCTCTCTCTCTCTCTCTGGATCCTGCCCCAGTGGGAATAGCGTTAAAGCACGGCCGGCAGGCTCGATAGCTACCAGAGTCCCAGGCCTAGGTTGGGGCCTGGATGGGGAGCAGGCAGGCAGCAGCAAACAGAAGAGAACAGGGGGATAGGCTAGACTAGGTCTCCCTACTGAATAGATATGATTGTACGCTTTAAAAGGGGAGAGACAAAAAGCCCATTTAATGGCCTTGTGAAAGGAGGAATGGACGCCAATGCAGAGGAAGAGAGGAGGGAGAGGAGGAGCGGATGACAAATCACACGCTCTGCAGTCCCATGCCTCCCTCACTTCGCTCACTGAGAGAGAGAGGGCGAGAGAGAGAGATAAAGAGAGAGAGCTTATTCAGCTCAATACAGTTTACGTCTGTATCTCTTTACTCATATTGTAGTGTGTTGAATAACATGGGCTGGAGCAGGCCGATGAAGTAAACATATTAATAAACCAAGTGCCATATCAACGCTAATCTGCAAAAATGTATCAAACAAAAATAAGAAACATTAAATGTTCTATTCTGAGGTATAGGGTATGGGACAAATAGGGATGTAGTAATTAGCCTATGCAATTGGGCCTATTCTAGCAAAATACCACGTCCACTGTAAAAACTGTTGTAATGTTTGAGTCCCCAAGTATATTATAGTGTCTTATATTGACATGCTGGTTTTCTAAACCAAATGGGAGCCACCTATAGATGATCTATAAAGAACCTGCTGGATATCTGCTGATCTACAGAAAACCCCCAATGTTTAATGACTCATCAGCCATTCTCCTGCTTCTCTCCCGTCACTCAGGCCCACTGATCTACTGTTGCATCTGTAGTGTCGCTCTCCCCAGGGGAAGACGAGGGGAGGAGAAGAGAAGCAAGGAAGAGAAAGAATACTAGATTGCCCATAACTATCTAACACACTAACTAGTCGCTACCGTGCTTTACATCTTTCTTTCCTCTGATCCAAAGCAAATGAATATTGCATCATGTATGCGCCTGAAAAAAGGAGAGCGGGGAGAAGAATCCACACACACAGATAGGTTACAATAGTACCCCAGGCCCCCCTCTCTTTAGAGCCACACAGCCATTCATTTGGTGCATTTGGTTGTCATCTTTCCCAGACTGAATGATTTCCAATATTCATGGAGGGGGAAAATCTGGAAGGAAATAGCTTTCTGAGGAGGAATGGGCGGGAGGCACCATGATAAAGGCATTTCCCTGTAGTGTGTTAGGTCACCCATTAGTGTGTCAGAAGCAGCCCAAGACCGAACTAAGACTGGAACACAAAGGGTGTAGGAGGCTGGCAGCCAGTCTAGTTAGTGTTCTTAAGTGTATCAGTCTCGACAAGACGCACACGCCCTGGAAGAGTGGCATCTGGCCAGAACAGAACAGAATGGCCACAGAGAGGAGAGGAGATCAGGAGAGGGTGGGGTGGCAACAACGGGCCGCTCCTTTTGGACTAAAACTGCAGCTTCAAAGCAGAGGAGAGGGAAAGAGAGGGAGAGCAAAAAAGCAGAGAGAGAGAGAGGGAAAGGCAGAGGATGGGGGTGGACTCAGAGGGCTGGGGGAAGGGCCTGAGAGGAACATGTGTGGTGTTAAAGGAACCATCTTCCTTTTGCAAATGGGGAGAAGAGAGTGAGTGAGAAAGGGAAAGAGTGTGGGAAAGAGGGTAGGGAGATGGAGATGGAGAGAGAGCAGAGGCTGGACAAAGGAGGAGAGACAAATTGCAAGCAGAAGGGGGAGGGAAGGAGAGAGAGAGGGGGTTGGGGGAACCAAGCAAATGCCTTTTCTGCCTGCAGATACCAAATATTTCCCAGCTAAAAGCATTCACTCACATGCAGGAGATTCAATACCAGAGTGCCATATTTTTTTTTTTCTCACAACCTGAACCCAAGAGGCCTCTCTTTCGTCCTCATCTCTGTGCTAAAGAATCCACACACACAGAATAGATTTGACTGGCCTGGTACTGGTGTACTGTATTGTAAAACGAGGAATACTTAGAATACAGCAAAACTAAGAAAAATAGAAAATCCTACTGCACTTCGAGGCCTTCCCCTCAGTCAATGTTCAGTTTGGGGATAAAGCTCCAATTGAACTATACGATGGACAGAATTATCGCTAGAGCGTTCATGGGCTTGACGATGGGCTTGACGATGGGTTTCCCCATGCTTATTTCACCCCTCCCCTCACAAACCTTCAACAGAATGGATTATTGAAGGAAGGAGAACCCTAGAGGGAATGTGGACTTCTCAGTCAACAGCAGTCAGGATGAGAGAGAGACTGAACACTTGAATGCTTGAGACCTCCACAGAGAACAGTGCCTTGGACAACAGAGCCGGAGTACAGTAAACATACTCCTTCAATACTGCTACAGAGTATTTTCTGCTACATATGATTTTCTGCTACAGAGTATTTCTGCTACAGAATATTTCACATTCTCTATGCCTGTGCTGAAAGAGCTGATCATACACACACAAGCATGCACACAGAAAAACTAACACACACACACGCATGCACGTGCACACACACGCGCATGCACGTGCACACACACATACCAACCTGTAGTGTCCACCAGGCCAATTACCGCATGACTCAACGTGGCTCTATTTAAAGAGCCCACATTCCCGCCCCCTCCTCACAATGAGGTGTGTGCGTGTGATGAGTCATATCTAAATTAGAATTGTCCACCTACCCAGTCTTCCACCTCTCTGCTGTCTGCTTCCTCCCAAAGGTCTAGAGCACTACTGCAGCGCTACGGAAGCAAAGCATTTGCTTTCAGAGCCATGGCGGTATTGCAATGACGGGTTAAACATGTTAAAGACTCCTAGACAAGATCATTAGGAATGATAGAGGACTCAGTCAGTACAGCGTTGACCTCCACTGCAGTACCTGCTCGCTCACTGGTGCATGTAGGGTATTTCACCATGCAGTTGAACCACGGGGAAGGCCTTCGAAAACAACTTCCATAAACTTCTCTGAGAAGTACCGCAGCAAGGGTGAGACGGCACAAAAGCAGGGCTCCACACTGACCTTTGATACAGTTGAAAAATGTAGGAGCACACAACGAAAAGGCGGAGCCCACTGAAAAATACTTTGAGGTAGCAAGCCGTTTTCTTTGTAGTAATGGCGCAAGCGTGGCGCTTTTAAATCTGCGCTCGGTGTATTCTCCATGGCACTCAGGGGCTGTGGCACAGTGAAGTAATCATTGCAACAATTATCATCTGGGTGATTTTTTCCCTAGGCGCACTGGTGCTCCTAAATTACAATTCTAGGTCGCACAGCAAAAATATTTATGCGCATATGTGAGTAAAATGGTTGCAGGGGGACTGGTGGGTGTGGTTCTGGCGCTCAACACCGCTCTACGGGGACAACATCCTCCGACGGTGATTCCTCGATCTCAAAGCCGCTTAGCCTAGCGTTACTTTAAACTGCACTTATCAACGACCTCTGGGCTTTTCACTAAAGCCCTGGCTGCCCTGGAGAGCACCTAGCCCTAACCTCGCCCTGGCGTGTCCAAGGATAGATGATCCCTCAGAGCTGATCTGGGACTTCAACGGTGACGCCCTGTCGGGCCGACTTGTGTGACTGTTTGTGACTGCACTGACTGATCTACTATTAAGAGCCTGAGGTAGGGAAGCTCTTCCTGACTGTCCGTGGCCATTTGCTGTCTGCCCCAGCCAAGCAGAGGACTTGACTGACCTATTTGCGAGGATGACTTGTTGTGGTTTCCCGGGAGGGGAGATGAGAAGAGAGAGGGGCTGAACAGTAAGACAGGACGGAGAGAAAAATCCCGTTAGCTCCAGAGACTATCCTCTTCTTCTGCTGCTGCTCAGGACCTCACTCTGGGTCTTGTTCATTAGGGCACACTGTAGCAAAACGGTTTGCAACGGAAAACAAAAATGCAGTCTGTTACAGTTTATATGCGAGTAATTCATACCGTATATTTATATTTTGACGAAAGTTGTGATGGAAACAGGAAGTTTCGGTACAATTTTATAAAAGCCGGCAGATAATTTGTTCGTTCAACATGGCGGGATCTTTTTGTGTCAGTAAAACGTATTATGTGAGAAATGGCAGTGGAAACACCTTTATGTGCAAATATTGGTAAAATAACCATTATATCAAAGTAAACTTGGGAGTCACGTGATGATATGGTGTGTGGTCCTCCCACTACAACTTGGGAAACCATGCAGTTAAATTAGGCTACAATGACTTCTGAGTGGTGAAATTGTACAGTGATCTTGATGCTACTTTCCAATAAATACAGAGGGTCTTATTCTGGTGACATGACGATCAATGAATGACTGGCGTTTGACAAATACAAATATTCTCGCTCTCATCCATAATAATCTCATCATGTAGACTCGCCTACTCGTACAGCCATACCCGCACTGTATCTGTCAGCTGTTGACTAGAGCACATCTGTCAAGACCAGAGTGGGCACGTTGGCGATTTAACTCAACAGTTCATGTGACAAAACTATCAGTAGAGTTGAAAATGCGATGGAAACACACTTTAAATGAAAACTTCAGGGGAAAAGTACATTTGATGTGCACCAAGTCATCTCGCGCTGTTCTTTTCTTTCATCCGCAACAAGTCACACTGGTAGGAAAAACGCGCATATTTTACTCATGCAGATTTTAGAACATTTGCATGAAATCTGGTCGCCAATCGGATGGAAGCCTAGCTACTGACTGCTATCCATTGAGGAGAATGCTGGGGTAGTTAAACATCTACACTGATAAGACGGTTGTTTATCCTGCTATGTGCACGTGTGTTGCCACACAGTCTGTGACGCAGAACGGTGGATTCTCACTCTTACTGACACCTAATGCAGAAAGCACGGAGACTAATTCCCCAGACGCTTACCGCTGCTTTAATTGTGTGCATAAAGTAAATATTTTCCTGCTCCAATGCCTTCTGGGAACAGACTGCCGAGTGTCCATATCGCTTTTCTCTCCCACTGCATATTGATACAGATTGGATTCAGGGGGGGAAAATGAGAGAAGGTAGAGGCACTTGTTGATATAGGCAGGATTTCCATATCAGAATATGCTGTATGGGGCGGTTTCCCTAGACCAGAATTTTGTCAACTTGTCAACCTAACATGGACACAATTCCCAAGAGACAACGTGAAAATCATATCGGCGAGAGATCGTATCCTCTCCCTGTGACACTCCAAATCTCTACCTCACCTACTCACCCTCCCACACACACACACGCACGCACCCACACAGACCCCATTGCGTTACCACACATCTCTTGGCTATGGTAAATAGAATTTGTTAACATTTTTAGTTCCGCATAAAATATTCAGCAGAAAGATGATCTCAATCTGGGTCACTGAAATATAGCGTGGTCACTCTCCTCGAAGGCATGTCATTAGGATTTTGAGAATGTTTAATACGCAGCCTCTCATGCTCATTACGCTTGGTGGGCCAGTGCACACCGTGCCTGCAGTGGGATTTAGCACTAAGCCTCGCCGTTGCTGCACTCACTCTGTGGTTTTTTTTTTTTTGGGGGGGGGGGGGGGGGGGACACTGCTTAAGACACATCCCTCTTCTGGACTAATTAGGTCTTCTATTTTTCATCTTTCGCGCTCTCTCTGTCTCTCTCTGTCTCTCTCTGTCTATCAAGAGGAGTGCTGCTGCTCACTGTGTCTCCATCTCTCCATCTCTCCCTGACTGACTTCCTTCAGGGGAAAGAAGTCTGCTAGGGGAGGAAGTGGTGATGCTGTAACCACAAACCCCTTCTCATTAAACTCGAGACCACACACTCTCTCACAGTCCTCAGTGAAAAGAACTGCCAGCTATTTCCATAGAATACATGACTCAACTCATTACAGCTTTCAATCATCACCTTTGGCAAGACTGGCGAGACCTACTATACACACAGAATGATGTTTAGGCTTTCTTTGCACAAAACGCACAAATGAATAAAAGTACACAACAACTGCAGGCTAGCTAGTCAGACAATTTGCAGACTTACAGATATCCGCAAAATGCTCTGCGGTTATTCACTGGTTCTTTACTGGAATCACCAAGCATCGTCCCAAAGTGGAACACACACAATGCATCCAGAAACACCATATCAAATGACTTAGGGGCTTAAATGCTGAATTCAGCTCCAATTCCAATGGGGAAAAGTCCTATTCTCTCAGTTCACTGCGGTTTCTTTAATACTATGATCTCATTACAGAGTGCAGCAGCAGATATTCTGTTACATACTGTAGAGTCCATTAATCACCATCACACCAAGGTGTCTGCCTCATTTCATCCATACTACAGATAGCCACTCTGCTCTTCCTCCCTGATCCCTGGCTGTCTTTAATAGATAGGCCAAAAGACACAGGCTGTGTCTGAAACGGCACCCTATTCAATAAAGGTCTGTCTTCGAATAACAATTTTGAGATTCAAATCGGATGAATAATTTCGACAGAATATTTAATCAAATCTACAATCCACCCCCACACTGTCTTTTCTAAGATAGGGGAAGGGGGAATCATGTTTTTTGGCCTGAGGTGTGCCCTTGTAAACTTACTGTCAAATATTTAACAATGGTAGAAACTCCCTCTTCAGGCAATACTAACACACCAATCTAATACTTTTCAATCCACAACAGGAAGTGTGAAATTGCACCCTTGGGCTCGCCTGGAGAAAGAGTGTCTAGGCGTACCAGCCACTGTATCACTGTGGGCTATAGTCATTTACAGCTAGCCACTGGGGGCCAGTTGCAACAGTTAGGCGTAGGCATATACACCTGGGGATGAAATGTACATTCTAGGTGTAGAAGGGAGCAGGCGTAGGGTGTTTCTTCAGGGAGGCTAACAAAGAACCACGAGACGTAGAAAACAAAACTTCCCATACTATCGATGCAACATATTTCCATGTTTTACTTTATTATTAGTATTATTATTTATTTGAGGCAAAACAGGAAATCTTTTCACAGCTAGTAGAGATGTAGGGTTAGGGTAGGCTATTACCTAGGGTCTGGGCTAATGTTTTCGACTGGATAGACAGTTAGGGATTTTTAGGCCTCAGGACCCTAATCTCTTCCTCAATAATGCCCATAGTGTAAAACACAGCTAGTACGGTTCATGGAGTTATTGACAGTGCATGCCATTCACTTTATCAGTGATTCCACCCAAAATGTTCAATCTTTTCAGTTCCTTTCATACAAACATGTATTGAAGAGAAGACTGTAGTCGCAGTTGTCAAACACACTCGTTTACATTCTTAACCCAATAGAAAAGTGTAGGCCTACATACACTCTTCTATGTTTGGTATCAGTATCTTTTCAGTCCTTCCTCTAGCTCATACCCTTCTAACATTTAGGCCTTACACACCCTGTCTTCTTTTAGTCGTCCCATACTCTCCTCCCTCGCTCAGTGTATCCTTAAAGTCCTCCCCCTTCCTCTTCCTTCTCTGTATCCTTAAAGTCCTCCCCCTTCCTCTTCCTTCTCTGTATCCTTAAAGTCCTCCCCCTTCCTTCTCTGTATCCTTAAAGTCCTCCCCCTTCCTTCTCTGTATCCTTAAAGTCCTCCCCCTTCCTCTTCCTTCTCTGTATCCTTAACGTCCTCCCCTTCCTCTTCCTTCTCTGTATCCTTAACGTCCTCCCCCTTCCTCTTCCCTCTCTGTATCCTTAACGTCCTCCCCCTTCCTCTTCCTTCTCTGTATCCTTAACATCTCCCCCTTCCTCTTCCTTCTCTGTATCCTTAACGTCCTCCCCCTTCCTCTTCCTCCTCTGTTTCCTTAACATCTCCCCCTTCCTCTTCCTTCTCTGTATCCTTAACGTCCCCCCCTTCCTCTTCCTTCTCTGTATCCTTAACGTCCTCCCCCTTCCTCTTCCTCCTCTGTTTCCTTAACATCTCCCCCTTCCTCTTCCTTCTCTGTATCCTTAACGTCCCCCCCTTCCTCTTCCTTCTGTGTATCCTTAACGTCACCCCCTTCCTCTTCCTTCTCTGTATCCTTAACGTCCCCCCCTTCCTCTTCCTCCTCTGTATCCTTAACGTCCTCCCCCTTCCTCTTCCTCCTCTGTACCCTTAACGTCCTCCCCCTTCCTCTTCCTTCTCTGTATCCTTAACGTCCCCCCCTTCCTCTTCCTTCTCTGTATCCTTAAAGTCCTCCCCCTACTTCCTTCTCTGTATCCTTAACATCTCCCCCTTCCTCTTCCTTCTCTGTATCCTTAAAGTCCTCCCCCTTCCTCCTCTGTATCCTTAACATTTCCCCCTTCCTCTTCCTTCTCTGTATCCTTAACGTCCTCCCCCTTCCTCTTCCTCCTCTGTATCCTTAACGTCCTCCCCCTTCCTCTTCCTCCTCTGTATCCTTAACATCTCCCCCTTCCTCTTCCTCTCTGTATCCTTAACATCTCCCCCTTCCTCTTCCTTCTCTGTATCCTTAACGTCCCCCCCCTTCTTCTTCCTTTTCTGTATCCTTAACGTCCTCCCCCTTCCTCTTGCTTCTCTGTATCCTTAACGTCCCCCCCTTCCTCTTCCTTCTCTGTATCCTTAACATCTCCCCCTTCCTCTTCCCTCTCTGTATCCTTAACGTCCTCCCCCTTCCTCTTGCTTCTCTGTATCCTTAACGTCCCCCCCTTCCTCTTCCTTCTCTGTATCCTTAACATCTCCCCCTTCCTCTTCCCTCTCTGTATCCTTAAAGTCCTCCCCCTTCCTCTTCCTTCTCTGTATCCTTAAAGTCCTCCCCCTTCCTCTTCCTTCTCTGTATCCTTAACGTCCCCCCCTTCCTCTTCCTTCTCTGTATCCTTAACATCTCCCCCTTCCTCTTCCTTCTCTGTATCCTTAACGTCCTCCCCCTTCCTTCTCTGTATCCTTAACGTCCTCCCCCTTCCTCTTCCTCCTCTGTATCCTTAACATCTCCCCCTTCCTCTTCCTCCTCTGTATCCTTAACGTCCTCCCCCTTCCTCTTCATTCTCTGTATCCTTAAAGTCCTCCCCCTTCCTCTTCCTTCTCTGTATCCTTAACGTCCTCCCCCTTCCTCTTCCTTCTCTGTATCCTTAAAGTCCTCCCCCTTCCTCTTCCTCTCTGTATCCTTAACGTCACCCCCTTCCTCTTCCTTCTCTGTATCCTTAACGTCCTCCCCCTTCCTCTTCCTTCTCTGTATCCTTAACGTCCTCCCCCTTCCTCTTCCTTCTCTGTATCCTTAACGTCACCCCCTTACTCTTCCTTCTCTGTATCCTTAACGTCACCCCCCTTCCTCTTCCTTCTCTGTATCCTTAAAGTCCTCCCCCTTCCTCTTCCTCTCTGTATCCTTAACGTCACCCCCTTCCTCTTCCTTCTCTGTATCCTTAACGTCCTCCCCCTTCCTCTTCCTCCTCTGTATCCTTAACGTCCTCCCCCTTCCTCTTCCTCCTCTGTATCCTTAACGTCCTCCCCCTTCCTCTTCCTCCTCTGTATCCTTAACGTCCTCCCCCTTCCTCTTCCTTCTGTATCCTTAACGTCCTCCCCCTTCCTCTTCCTTCTCTGTATCCTTAACGTCCTCCCCCTTCCTCTTCATTCTCTGTATCCTTAAAGTCCTCCCGCTTCCTCTTCCTTCTCTGTATCCTTAACGTCCTCCCCCTTCCTCTTCCTTCTCTGTATCCTTAACGTCCTCCCCTTCCTCTTCCTTCTCTGTATCCTTAACGTCCTCCCCCTTCCTCTTCCTTCTCTGTATCCTTAACGTCCTCCCCCTTCCTCTTCCTTCTCTGTATCCTTAACGTCCTCCCCCTTCCTCGTCCTTCTCTGTATCCTTAACGTCCTCCCCCTTCCTCTTCCTTCTCTGTATCCTTAACGTCCCCCCCTTCCTCAACCTTCTCTGTATCCTTAACGTCCCCCCCTTCCTCTTCCTCCTCTGTATCCTTAACGTCCTCCCCCTTCCTCTTCCTTCTCTGTATCCTTAACGTCCTCCCCCTTCCTCTTCCTTCTCTGTATCCTTAACGTCCTCCCCCTTCCTCTTCCTTCTCTGTATCCTTAACGTCCTCCCCCTTCCTCTTCCTTCTCTGTATCCTTAACGTCCTCCCCCTTCCTCTTCCTTCTCTGTATCCTTAACGTCCTCCCCCTTCCTCTTCCTTCTCTGTATCCTTAACGTCCTCCCCCTTCCTCTTCCTTCTCTGTATCCTTAACGTCACCCCCTTCCTCTTCCTTCTCTGTATCCTTAACGTCCTCCCCCTTCCTCTTCCTTCTCTGTATCCTTAACGTCCTCCCCCTTCCTCTTCCTCCTCTGTATCCTTAACGTCCTCCCCCTTCCTCTTCCTTCTCTGTATCCTTAACGTCCCCCCCCTTCCTCTTCCTTCTCTGTATCCTTAACATCTCCCCCTTCCTCTTCCTTCTCTGTATCCTTAACGTCCTCCCCCTTCCTCTTCCTTCTCTGTATCCTTAACATCTCCCCCTTCCTCTTCCTTCTCTGCATCCTTAACATCTCCCCCTTCCTCTTCCTCTCTGTATCCTTAACATCTCCCCCTTCCTCTTCCTTCTCTGCATCCTTAACATCTCCCCCTTCCTCTTCCTCTCTGTATCCTTAACATCTCCCCCTTCCTCTTCCTTCTCTGTATCCTTAACGTCCTCCCCCTTCCTTCTCTGTATCATTTCAGTCCTCCCTCCCTTTCTCTCACCCACTGTCTCCCCCCTCCTCCCTCTGTCAGTGGCACAGTCCTCCCCCTCTCCACGTCTCTCCCACGGTGCTGCACGGACTGTCTGAGGTGCTGCCCGCAGCATGTGTTGTCTCTGGCCTTAAGAGGCAAAATACAGTGCTGAGGAGAAGAGAGAGACAGGAACAGAGAGAGAGGAGAGAGAGAGAAAAGCCC
This sequence comes from Salvelinus fontinalis, assembly GCF_029448725.1. Lineage (NCBI taxonomy): Eukaryota > Metazoa > Chordata > Actinopteri > Salmoniformes > Salmonidae > Salvelinus > Salvelinus fontinalis. Next base: position 42,153,688 of record NC_074695.1, read on the forward strand.
CCTCCTTCCTGCTCTCCCTCCCACACAGCAGCCACACAGAGGGCCAGACTGTGGAGCCCCACCTGGCCCCGCTCCTACACACTGCCTCCAAGCCCGGCATACACAATACCAACACACATACCACCTAGTCCACACATACCATCAGTAGTCCAACCTGACCTCACAGCCAGAGGAAGACAAGGGGATAAACATTTCCGTCTGGCAGCTCGGGGAGCGGTGGAGAGAGAAGGCAGCTCAGGCATTTTTGCATCCTACATAGGATGGAGGGCCAGGAAACAGTATTGGGAGAGTGCTCTCATAGTTAAGTAGAGAGAAAGTGTGTGTGTGTGTGTGTGTGTGTGAGCCCGCACATGCGCGTGTGGCTGTCTGCCGCTCAGTGCTCACATATCTCCCGGTGATGATGGGGAGTGACAGGAGGCTCAGATACAGGACAGCTATGTCAAGGAGTGACACATTCACAAAATGAGGTGTCCACAGAATGACATGCTCGTACAATACGACAGGCGTGCAGGTACTGAGGAGGAGCAGGCTTAGTCTCAACCCAACCAGGAATAGATAGCGGAGGTGAGGAGAGGAGGTGACCATGACAGGCATCCCTCATGCAGTACTAAATGGGGGGTAGGGAGAGATAGAGCGAGCAGAAGAGTGCCTCATCTCCCACTCAGTCCAACCCCCACGACTAACATTAGAGGAAGGGACAGAATAGGACAGAACACATCTCTGGTGTTAACAGCCTTCCTCAGTAACATGAGCCATATTCTGAGAAGAAGCCTGATGCTCTTGATTCATTCAACTGGACAAGCGCAACCATCTCTTCAGAGTTCCTCTCCTACTAATAACATTGACACTAGGCTACAATCCACACATAGTAGCCTACACATAGGGCCTACTGTAGGCTTACTCTATCATATTTTGGAGAATGCAATCGTTCAACTGAAGGCCTGCCACAAAGAAAAGGGGATAGAAAGGGGATGGAGAGAGACAAAAGAGGAGAGGCTGCCCCAGTTGTGTGGGTCTGTGGTGGGGATGGTGATGGGACTGAGCGCTCTGTGGCATTGTCACTTGTATTCTGGGAGACTGGGGCAGGCAGAGGCAGGGTGGGTGGCTGGGCTGGCTGTCTGCTGGATGCGGGGAGTAGGTGCTGATTGGGGGGGCGCTGGTTATCGATACTGGCGCAGGAGGAGGAGGAGTCAGCAGCTGCCTTTTATTTGTCCGGGAAGCGCTGCACAAAGACTCTACACTTCTCACTTTCTCTTGGCTAATAGCCAATGGGGGTTTTCTAGCCTAATGAATAACGATGATGGGAAGGGGGAAGAGGTAGGTAGCACTGATACATGCACACTGCTGGAAACAAAGTATGATTACATTCTTAGAAGAAAATGTGTTATCTAGAACCTAAAAGTGCTCTTCGGCTGTCCCCATATGATAATCCTTTTAGGTTTCAGATAGAACCCTTTTGGTTCCATGTAGAGCCCTTTCCACCAGTGGAGGCTGCTGGTGGTAGGACGGCTCATAATAATGGCTGGAATGGAGTTTAATGGCTGGAATGGAGTGAATGGAATAGTATCAAACACGTGTTATATACCATTCCATTTACTCCATTCCAGACAATACTTTTAGCCGTCCTCTCCTCAGCACCTCCACTGCTTTCCACAGAAGGGATGACAACCAAAAAAACTTTTGGAACCCTTTTTTCTAAGAGTGTAGGCTATGATCTGTGTCTGCAGCTTATTTTAGTAAATTAACACAACAAACATAACCTATTTTGCTCCGACAAAACCTTTCCTACCTTGCTTAAGCGCACTGATGTAGGCTACTAAATAAAAGCGAAGAGTGAAGCGCATATCGGTGAGTGTGATTATCCCATGTCCGAGGGTTCACCCTTGAAAGAGGTGTGAGCCAGCGTGTGTTATACAGGGGTGGCCACAGGGTGCTGTGTCGTGCCCATTATTTTGGGCCTCAACGGTCCATTAACAGCAGCCCACTCTGACAGCCTTACACCCAGTACCTTCCTCCCCGAGTCCCTGTACCAAAGATTATTAACACTTTATGGCCTGCTGTAAAACTGCACAACTGCAATCAAGATGTTGATCCTGTCTGGCTAAAGTTCTAATGCACACTCAATTCAGAAGAAAAGTAGCTTGTGTCGTTTGTGTATTTTTGTCTGTGTGTGTTGTTTCATGGAGGATGACAATGGGAACATACAGCACTAAAGATAACTTTTTCTGTGTGTTTCTGTCTGTGTGTGACCTTTGTTCTCATTGAACTTTATGCTCTCTTGCACAAGATGGAGGCAGTACCAGCCACTGGAGCTAAGCGCTGGCACTCTCTGACTGTGCCTCCCCCTCCCAAACTCACTAGCCAGTACACAAATGCTATAGCCTATATGCACACTCACATATGCACAATTTCGCGCACACACACAAGTGCACAAACACACGTCATCTTCCCCCACCCCACATCCAACTAACTCCCCTCCTCCCGAGTTCAAAGCCAACCACCAGCAGTGTCTCATTTTTCTGCCGCTTTGTTTTCAGTACAAATAACACTCCAAAAGATTTTTGAACAATAAGCAAAGAAGGGTCATTCCACGAAATTAGTGCTTTTTGCGTACCTTTGATATTTTAAGTAGAAATTGTGCACAAATATTGCATTTTGACACGTCCCTCTGTGCATTCTCTGTGACTTCTAAGATTTTAACCCACTTCATTTCAACATTTCTCCCAAGTTTTCACCATCATTGTAAAGCCCTAGCTATTTTATTGCTTTGACAAAGACATCTCTGAAGATTATTATTATGTGATACATTTTAAGAAAAAGAAAAATATTTATTTTTTAAGGTCAACCCTGTTATGTGGACTGAACTTTCATTTTTAATATGGTGAAACTACACTGAGTGCACAAAACATTAAAAACACCAGCTCTTTCCATGACATGGACGGACCTGATGAATCCAGGTGAAAAATCCTTTATTGATGTCACTTAAATCCACTTCAATCAGTGTAGATGAAGGGGAGGAGACGGGTTAAAGAAGGATGGCTAAATCGTGATACAAATGAGACATGGGTTGTGTATGTGTGCCATTCATAGGGTGAATGAGAAAGACAAAAGTTTTAAGTACCTTTGAACAGGGTATGGTAGTAGGTGCCATGTGCACTGGTTTTTGTCAAGAACTTCAAAGCTGCTGGGTTTTTCACACTCAACAGTCTCCCATGTGTATCAAGAATGGTCCACCACCCAAAGGTAATCCAGCCAATTTGCCACAACTGTGGAAAGCATTGGAGTTAACCCCAAACATGGGCCAGCATCCCTGTGGAACGCTTTGGATGCCTTGTAGAGTCCATGCCTCGACGAATTGAGGCAAAAGAGGGGGGGGGTGCAACTCAATATTAGGAAGGTGTACATATGTTTTATTCAAAAGAAACAATGCACATCTAACACTCAAATCATAGTGTAAAAGCAGGTGAGCTGATTCGACTTTTTTTGGCCATTCACACGACACATTGACATCGTGCCAGTCAGACACTCGCCCATTATGCACGTTTCCTAGGCATACTTGACTTTTCTCTGCATTATCCATGAACATTTCTCTCTACCTATGGATGTCAGTTTGGCATCATCTTGGGTACGTCTTTACAAAGTCGTTTCATTGACAATAGAAAAGCAAACAAAAATCACACATAGAATACTGATATTGCGCTGCCCACTAACTTTAGTTAGACCTGCCGTATGTCTATGACTGAGCTCTACACGAGGGGAATAACAGGAGACAAGCAACACTTAGCCTAGAAAGTGTCTGACCGGAGCAGGAAAGGGAGGGGACCATGTTTGTGCAGCCAGACTGCTATACAGACTGTATAGCTAGTCTGACTGTGTCTCAGTGTCTGGGGTTAGCCTAGCGTAGTACATAGTGTACTGTACATAGCCAATTCCATTCATCATCAGGGAGTGCCTGTCCCTGGAGTAGGCAGACTCTAAAGCTCACCTACTCCCCAGCAGCCCCGGCACAAGCCCCTAGCCCTGACTCCCCCTTCCTCCATCAGCCAGAACAACACAGCCAGGCAATATCCTCATGGCTAGGAGGGACATAAACGAGTGGGGTTGAAGGTTAGTAGAATGAGAAAATTGACCCGTGAATGTAAACATTTAAACTGTGTACAGAAACAGAAAACTGTGTACAGTGTAAATGATGACCTCAGCTTTGCTCAGAATGGGAGCTAGAAGTCCCAGATAGGTAACACTTTCCACTTCCTCTTCTGGCCTTAATCCATCTATGCACAAATATCCAAGTGGAAGTGGCCATGTTGGGAGTATCTTGGGAAAAGAAAAGGATTTGGAAATGTGCTGTATAAGAGTAACATGGGCCACAAGAATAACACTGTTAATCTTATATATTGTGCCTGATATGAATGATACCGTATTTCTGATGGCCGTGGACATTAGCTTAGCTAGTAAGCATGACGTTGACTAAGTATTCATGTGACAGCATCTCCTCAGCAGAGCCCAGTCCCAGTCCCACCTCAGGCCCAGCCATGCCGTGTCCTGTCCTGTCTGCCTTGTCTCCCTCCATGGCCAGCAAGTGCAGCACAGCAGTATCAGGCTGTGGCTGTGTGAGTGACTGGAGTGTAGGATACTGTGGGGCCAGGGCTAGAGTCAGAGCCGGAGGGAGCTTTATCTGATCTCATTTCCCTCTAGCAAAAACCCAATCCCCACGGGGGAAGGCAGAAGGCAGGGAATCAGACTGCTCACAGGGTGCAGCAGGCAGTAGCAGCACTGTGAGGGAGAGTACAGGGAAGGGTGGGTTCGGGAGGGCAGGGGATATATGCAGACTAGAGCTCCTTAAAAGAGACAAACAGGAAAAGGGAAGAGAGAAAAGAAGATAGGATAAACCGCTACATGTAGTGAGCATTGTTCTGCTCTGCATGTTATTGGGGAAAGCAAAAATAATTGGTCTGTTAGTTACAAAATTGTATAGATGAAAGGATTCCTAACACTAATATGAAGCGCTGTTCTATTCTAACTGATGGGCTGTTCTATTCTAACTGATGGGCTTTCTATTCTAACTGATGGGCTGTTCTATTCTAACTGATGCGCTGTTCTATTCTAACTGATGCGCTGTTCTATTCTAACTGATGGGCTGTTCTATTCTAACTGATGGGCTGTTCTATTCTAACTGATGCGCTGTTCTATTCTAACTGATGCGCTGTTCTATTCTAACTGATGCGCTGTTCTATTCTAACTGATGCGCTGTTCTATTCTAACTGATGGGCTGTTCTATTCTAACTGATGGGCTGTTCTATTCTAACTGAAGCGCTGTTCTATTCTAACTGATGGGCTGTTCTATTCTAACTGATGGGCTGTTCTATTCTAACTGATGGGCTGTTCTATTCTAACTGATGGGCTGTTCTATTCTAACTGATGGGCTGTTCTATTCTAACTGATGCGCTGTTCTATTCTAACTGATGCGCTGTTCTATTCTAACTGATGCGCTGTTCTATTCTAACTGATGGGCTGTTCTAACTGATGCGCTGTTCTATTCTAACTGATGGGCTGTTCTATTCTAACTGATGGGCTGTTCTATTCTAACTGATGGGCTGTTCTATTCTAACTGATGGGCTGTTCTATTCTAACTGATGGGCTGTTCTATTCTAACTGATGGGCTGTTCTATTCTAACTGATGCGCTGTTCTATTCTAACTGAAGCGCTGTTCTATTCTAACTGATGCGCTGTTCTATTCTAACTGATGGGCTGTTCTATTCTAACTGATGTGCTGTTCTATTCTAAATGATGTGCTGTTCTATTCTAACTGATGGGCTGTTCTATTCTCCACTGTTTTGGTGCTCTGGCTACCACGCTGTGAACAGTGTGTGACTGTGCGAGAGCAAAGTCATGCATCTCGCTCATCTCAATATCTGCAGTTCTGGTCGTGGCAACGTCATTTCACTGAGGCTACCTTTAACCCTTAAACACACTACAAGTTCGCATTTCCTGCAGGAACATCCGCAGCAAACACAAAAGTGAACAAATGAAGATCCTACTGTATGCAAAGTGTAAATATGGCTACGAGAGCATGCTAATCTTCACCTTCGAGACTATGGAGGGTTTGTCAGTGTTGTGGCCCAGAGCTCCTCCCACCCTAATGATATATTATCACTTGTGAATGATGCCCACCTTAAGGCAAACATTGCGCATGCTTTTGTTATGTGCAACTTTTTCAAATCATAGTCGCACACATCATGTAGCCTAGCCCATAGGCCTATATGTTTTGATATGGTTTGTATCACAACTAAAGTGGCCAAATAACTTCTTAAAATAAAGCACATTAATCCACTCAACAATGGGTGTAGACCCTAACTGGCATATATACGCAGCGTGTGAGTTTCAAGTTTGAGGAAGATCATTTTCACCATAAGAATGTACCTTCATAATAAAAGCGTTACATGCATAATCGCATTTGCGGTCACTTTTGATAATGGTGTTTTCCCACTAATGGAACATTTGCACATATAGCCATACTGCCACGTGCGCATTGCTGTGCTTATAATGTGATGAAATAGCCTAATAGTTTATCAACGTTTTAAGCTAAACGTTCTCATCTGTTGCGTCAGGCTCATTGCTTAAAACAGGTTTTTTGATGCTAGTGGTTGTATTAATTTGGGATCCATCGCATCCCACAACTGTCCCAGACTATGTTTGGAATATTTATTTCTCGCACAGAATAGGTCAACTTTTGTACTATGGGGGATAGTAGACTGACATATGCTAGTGCTTTTGCTGTTCGTTAGGCCTAGTCATCTTGTTGGCTGACGAAAAGTAAATGTGGACAATTCTTCCAATATCTTCAATATGCGCCTTGGAATTGGCTAAGGACGCACGCAGTTGCGTCCCCGATGTGTCTGTCTTCACTTGCAGGCTGTGAGTAAGACCCGATCATGTGACTGAGAGCCATGTGAGTGAGATGAGAGGTGCTTCGGGATGCAGCCGGGAAAAGGGAATTATAATTATTATATTCAGCCCAAGGGCCGAAAGGCTACTGGCCACAAAAGGCATTTTTAGGGGGCATTACGGCCACACAAAGGGGATGCAGCCAGGAAATTCAACGCATTATCAAGTCCTTGTCAAATTGTGAATGAGAGACTAATGAAGTGTGTGCAGCCTGTGCAAAAAAACAAGTTCATGCCTTTCATGAGACTTTAAAAAAATCATCATTAGAGTCGCATCATGCAGCCTTAGAATGTATTAAAAATCAAAACAAATAACCCAACATTTGTATCAAAACTAAAGTTACATAAATAACTCTAAATTAAGAATATAGGAGGACCTGTTTCTTTGTTAACGCTCAACACAGGATAGCCGCATGTGCGCGCTCCCTCAAATCGTTTGGAGAAAACATCCTCTCTATTTTATTCAGCTTTGATCAGTTGTATTCTTCATACTATAAAATAATATCAACTAATGACATGCGATTCTAAACAAATGTTGTCTGCTAAATTAACTAGTGTAGCCCACAGCTATATGGCATAGCCAGATCAGGGCCTAACATAAGGACAACTCAGAGTATGCTATTCTGTTCTTCTGAGATGGACTACATTTTCTTCATATCATGTTTCTTTAGACCTGTCTAAAATAAAGAATGGATTTATTGTGATGGTGTAGGCTATTCGACTTGTTTAAATGTAGATGTTCCAAAGGTCTGCATCAGTGGCTTGTAGGCTATGTGTGGAAGCCTGGAGATGTTAAGTGTTTATGTTAATTAACGGTTAATTACTGTGCAACCGGCAGTTATTTGCTTATTTGCTTCACCGACTGACAAAATGTCATGACCGCCACAGCCCTATCCACGTCAGTAGGCGGTGTAGTAGGCTTAATCCGGCAGCTGGGTTCCTGGGTGATCTCATATTCCCTCTCTTGGAAACATCTGTCTCGTCTTGTAAGCTCTGGAACTACTCTGCCCCCATTCCCCACTGTGGAGGGATGGGACATACACCGTCACCGGGCTGTGTTAAGACTGACAAACACAGATCTAGTTCACAAAAGTTCAAATCAGGAAGGCTGGTCTGAATGCTCGCTTAACGTCATCTAGTAAGCATAACATCATTCACTTTGTTTCCTCTTCTACAGGCATTGTGGGAATGAATACAAACATATTATCATAGCGTCTTATTTCTTCTCCTCTTTCTTACTAGACATGTGTGGAATGTCATTCACCTATTTACCTTATAGTCTATAAGCACAATAATGGACACTCCTCATATTTGCTGTTTAGCCTATGGGCTCACTCCTGCAATTATCACCTTCCTCTCTCTCAACCAATGGGCGTAAATCTTGGGACGTATTTATACGTCAATTTACCGTCGTTGCTGTTTTCCAGCAACAGTTTTTGACAGCCATCCACCTCCCCACCACTACCAGCTATAATAACCTTAAGGCCCATCATTGGAACTCCTTTCCCCCAGCGGGGGGTTTCCATGCCAGCAGCACCGCATAGGGCTACATGCCATCACATCATCTGGCTCCGAGGCCATTCCCCAAACTATTTAATAAAATGTCATATTGCATTCCGTCTTTGTCGTTCATTCAGTTAAGCATGTACTCGACTGAACTGAATATTTCCATTAGTCTAGGCAGGGAGACCTAGTCACTCACTGCACCGCACTATATTGTACAGTACTATTGTAATGTACTTTACTGTGCTACACTGCACTCTACTCCACTGTATGTAGGTAGCAGCCTAACATGCTGACTCTATGCATACGTAGCAAGCTTAGCCGTGTGAAACAGGCAGCTATTTCACACTAACAGAGTGAAGCAACGAAAGGGTGCTGCTCAACTGCTATGAACCCTTCTGTTGATATTGCTGAGCTGTCACAATACCTCAGGTCACTGGCTGCTGCTGAGGAACCAACGTTCAAATTTAGAAAGACAAACAGACACTCCGTCGTCGCAACTTATCTTATCTGAGGTGTCCAATTGGGTGTTGAGAGTGGGGTGAACCAGGAGAGTGACTGATACGGACGGGTACAAACTTCCAGATTTTTGAGATTTATGGGGCAACCTTTACGCCGGTTCTCTGAAATGCACCCTTCTACCCTCCCATAAAACAATATGAGACATGGGTGGGGAGTGATCCCAAGGTCTTAAAAATACACGCACGCACGCACGCACACACACACGCACACGCACACACCTTGTACTCAGCCAGGGAATGAGACCGGGAAGAGCTTACCAGTTAGCTAGCAGGGGGAAGAAAGCAGATGGAGGTCACTAAACCTCTCTATCCTCTATGGCAGCCAGCCAGGAGGGAGAGTCCCAACATTCTGAGGCTGCATCCAGCCAGTCACTCAAAGCTGCTACTGCCTCATTAAGACCAGGTTGGAGACACTGTTCCTGCTAAAAGTCAGGCATCTAATTGCAATTTCCCCGAGAAACACACACTGATTATAAATACGCCAACAGGAAGGCAGGCGTTCAATCACAGCTGGTGTTCATTCCTGTAAACAAAACAAATTGTTACCCGTCTCTCTCCCTGCGAGTGAGCTTTTGCTTGTAATAATTAATTTACTTGCCTTATTATTTTTTTGTGTGTGTCGTGGAGGGGGGCGCAGTTAATAATTAACAGGCTTCTGGCCCTATCTCAGTGGAAAGCATCCTTCCCCTGCACAAATGAGGACACAACTAGTGGTAGACATCCTCCCACACCACACGCCAGCACGTATGCTAGCGTGCATACATTTTGGGTAGTTGGCATCTCTCAGAAGCCTGTGGAATTGGGGGTAGGTGGGGGTATATTTTAGCTGGACAAAAGAGCAGCCTAGTCCTCCTATCCTGTTCCTTTCCCATAATTCATCTGAAGACGCCTTTCGATTTCATCTTCACTCTGCAGCCTCTCTCTCGTGCTCGTGCGGTTGCTCGAGCCCCAACTCCCAGAGATGAACTTGGCAAACCCACTCATAATCAAATAGAACACACTGTGACATATCATATGTTAACGGCGCTGAATATTTCAGAGTATTTCCATTAGGTTATCACATGATTATCGCCACGATTTTGTATCACCTCCCCTTGTATGCGTTTTGCAGTAGTAGAAATACTGGTTTCGTACCAAATTGCACCCTATATAATGCAGTAGTGTTGACCCGAGCCCAAATGGCAACCTAATGACCCTGGTCAAAAGTTGTGCACTGTATAGGGAATAGGGCGCCTGTTGGAATGTAACCACTTTTCTTCTCAACAGAGGCAGGTTTATTCAGATGGCCTCCTAGCTTGCGTCTTAAACACAACACTACGGTCAGGGACAGACAGTACTCAAGGAATCCCTGGCTTGGAGAAACCACGTAAATGGACCTGACACGGCTGACACTAATGAGGCTTCTCATGGCGCGGTCACTCAAAACACACTGACGTTTCCAATGGGTCGGCCATCTTTAATCCCAATTGTGCCTGAAGCCTAACACTTTGTTTTTCTCTGTTTTTGAAGGTCAGCTGTGTCCCCCCCCCCCATGGGTTATATTTTCAAAAAAAGATCAATAAACTTGAGTTCAAATCCCTGTTCATTACACATAACATTAAGCCATTACCTTGAAAACCTCATCAATCAATCAAAATGTGCTAATTTGTCCAAGGAATTTCTCTGGTTGGCACAGTACAGTACATATGTTCTCATGTCATTTTCTCAGTGATAACTGTTGTTCTGGTACACTATCCGATACTGATGAAAGGAGTCTGTGGTGCTTATAAGAAGTATTGGCTAGGACTTATTAGGTATTGTCCTATTAAGAGTGTTTTGGCGCAGCGGGGGTTCATTACCTAGCAACACTATCCATATTCCAGCCGTCCATACATCAAGAATATTTTGCCACCGGGCCTCCTCAGTTCATTACGCTGACTATTAGATAATCCAGCATTGCTATTCTCATCTATGTGTTTTGTTGGAACAGTTGACCTCGATCGCTTAGCTCCGGGGGGGAGGAGGATCAAAATCCTCTTGTCATTTTCAACTGGCCTACTTTCCGTGACTTCAAACACATTAGGTTATCGTGTGTGCCACTGGCCTAGAGGCTGCAGCATTGTAGTGGTAGTGGTAGTACTCTGCTCTGCTCTCTCTCTGCCTCTTGTCCAGGCGGGGAAGCAGGGACGTAAACACTGTACGGTCATGAGAAATGTAGGGAAATGACTCAGCCAGTCTGATGGTTCCTACAGCCAGTTTAGCCTCGTATTGTGTGTGTATGTGTGTGTGCTCAAAGCTAGCCATAGTACTACACACAAGACATGGACCATGTAGTCCTGGTTGCCTGTGCTCATATAGCATAGTGTTTCCCACCACAATCCCTATACGGCACAGTGCTGTATTTCAGTGTGGGAAATCACAGAAGCTACCTAAAAAAGTACAGTAGTGCTCTGTTATTTTAGCGCTGAATCTAAAGCAGGAAACACACACAGAAACAAACGGACAACTTCCTAAATCACTTGTAATGGACGTTCTTGGTTCTGCAGCAGCGGAACCATGGGAGTACTTGGAGGAGAAAAGCATTTTTACTATGAATGATCCCTGGTGAGGGACGGAGTGCCTAGTGCCTAAGGTACTACAGAGTAGTAAATATTGTTGTCACAGACAATCGCCCAATGACCCTTCCAGTCACATCTCCAGTAAAAGCGCCTCGAGTGGCCAGTCCACAGCTCAGCCAGCTGCCTGAGGAGCTTCTCAGGCTCAGGAAGTCACCCCCTCTTGCTTCCCTTTGGAGCCCCAATGAAATCATAGCCACGCTTAACCACAGGGCCTGAGAACCTCTTGGGGAACCTCTTGGAACATGGCACAGCTCTCCGAGTCAAAATGTGACCCCCCCCCCCAGACAAATGGGATGGATGGAGGGAGAGGAGCCAGTCCATTCAAATAAGCAGCTAGTGTGGCTGAGGAGCAAGGTTTACTCCCTCCGGTAAATCATTCCCAGTCACATTGTTAGCAAGTCAAGATTGTCTGTTAACACTTCATATCCCCAGCCAGAAAACATTTCCCTTGATGCACTGACAAAACGAATAGGCTACAACACAAATGGCTAGCTAACAACAAACCAGTTCTGTATAGACGTTTCGACTTTGCATATAAGAATAGCCGATAGGATTTCGACAATATTTGTCTGCTAAAGAGTTAGAGAAGGAGAGAGCACGGCTGGCAGTGTTCTCCTCTGTTAACTATTTGATTTATTAGCTTATTTTCGTCGGTGCATCCACCCGCCGGGTGCGATGCTGCTCCCAGGGCCCATCTGCTGCTGCTTGCCACGAGCGGACATGTAATGATGGCTCTCTCCGGGAAGATTACCTTTGCACATTTACCTTGCAGCTGCAGCTGCAGCAGGCAACGCTTCGTCACCCACGACAGCCAAGCATCTCTACAGCCCACTGACAAATGGAGCCATGGAAAGGCATTATGGTGCATAGTAAAACACACTCGTACTCGTATTAAGGGGAAAATGTTTCTCTGCTCAGTACCACTCGTACTTGGATGCTACAGAGTGTGTATTAGAATACGTCGACCCTTTGTCATGACTCTACACAGAGTTCAAGGGTAACACCATTCAGGTGGTGCTGGTGGCTTTCCCCATCTCCTGAGGCCTTCTCTAGCTGGTCTAGAGGACCTGACCAGGCTCCCTGCCCCTCTTTCCCCAGCTCTATCCATAACATCCAACCCCCTCCGTTCACACCCTTCCTCCCTGGTGTGGGAACAGTAGCTCTTCCCCCACACCGGAAGCAGCGAGAGAGAGCACGGCAGCAGGGTGAGGCTCGCTTGATCTAAATGTATTCCAACATCTTCTCTCCCCTCACCCTGGCCTTCCACTCCATTCACATCACAGTCCAAAAAGCCTGCTCTCTCCCAGCCTAACTTACACATTGACTGACTGTGTGAGTGTGAGTGTGGGAAGTGACATTGGAAATGCTCCCCGTTTCCCCCACAAACCATACCAATAAGGAATTTCATTTCAATCAAAGAGAGAGGGGAGAGAGAAGGGAGATCAGAGGAGAAGAGAGAGAGAAAGCAGCAGTAGTAGCTCTTTCTTACCGTCCTCCTCCTTAATGTGCGAGTTCTGGGGGCTGTGCATTCTCTCTCCGCGGTTCGGGGGACTCAGGTCGGAAGCAGGGCCGTGATCAGCTGATATCCATGTGGGGTCGGTCATATCAAAGTCCTCACTGCTCACTGAACTCTCATCCTGTCGGAGAAAGACAGGGAGGGAGAGAGAGAGAGAGAGAGGGAGAGAAAGAGAAATGGAGAGTCAGTCATGTCATTCCGTGGACAGCTTAGACAGGTGGAAGAGGAAGAAAATAAAGAGATGGGAAGATATCAGACGTAACGTATGACTGACCAGATCTCCGACATCAGAGAGGTTGCCAAAAGAGGCGGAGGGAGGCTACCTTGTTTGTGACAGCAGGGAGACCTAAATGGGGATTACATTTTGCAGTTAGACACTTGGCGCGTGTCTGGACTACAAAGTGTTAGGCCTATTTGTTATAGATAAAAATGACATAACTGGCAACAATTCACTATGATGAAAGTGTGCGAAAATGGAAGAAACTCAAAGGCAGCCTGTCGTTGCACATTTTCAATATAGCAAAGTGATATCCCACTGGGCACACACTGGTTGAATAAATGCAGTTTTCACCTCATTTCAATGAAATGATGTTGAACCAACGTGAAATAGATGTTGAATTGAGGTATGTGCCCAGTGGGATGCATCAGTCACTTCAATATGTCTCCCTTTTTACTCACCACATTGAGCAAGGAGCTGCAGAGCATCATTGGGCCTTCAAAACCACATGTGAAATGTGATTTGTCAACTGTCTGAAATTTGTGAAGTCCCTAGGACTACAGACGAAACACATTAAGAACTTGATTTAGCAGGAACCTTTATCAGCAGACCCATACCAGGCATAAGAAGCATTAAGAGTCTCGAAGCATTAAGAGTCTTTAAGCATTAGCAGATCAGCTGAGGCACAATGACCCTGCCTGACCAAACCCAGGCCCAGAACCAACCATCCTAATGACCCCATAAGGATGGAGGCCCCGGTCTTCATTTCCATTTCGGAGCTGATTCTACATTCATTCTACATTCATTCCACTGGTGTTTGTTTGACTTGTGTACAACTTTTTGGTCCACCAGCCACTGTGGCAGGTACAATAGATTTAAAAATCTACCCGCCACTCAGATTTTTTTCACCATTATTAAATAAAAAACACACAAAAACAGATGACCATGCTTTGTAATGTTTCTAAAACAAAAGATATATATAAGTAAGAAGTAATGTGGTATGTTGCTCAAATTCATTTCATTTTTTTGTGACCCGAGTCTTTTAACCAAAATATCAGCGACAAAATGTTCAGCTTGCTCCTTTAAGGGTGGGAGGTTACCGTGGTAACATGGCCACTCGAGTCCTGTTCAGGTGTGTGTGTGTGTGCGTGTGTGTGTGTGTGTGAAATGTGAGTTCTGACTAGGTTAGGGTATCTCTTCGCTTTCAGTCGAAGCAGCAGAATTAAACTAACGTGTAAAAACAACCGAGCTTATGAACAAAACAATTTAAATAGCCAAGCAACACAAGGACAAAGTCTGACTTTGTAGACTTTCGAGTAAATTAGACCAACTTTTAGGCCTGTGCGCAGCGCCTCCAAAAATGAATCTATATCAGCACTTAACTTCATTGCACACAGCTCTCCTGCCAGGCAGTGTTGCTGGGCAAGGTTGGATATTGTATAGGATTCGTATTTCTTTGTGCAATTAGCAGCTATGAAATAAAACATCCGAAATACTTTGAAAACAGCTACTGCAGCATTTTTTCTAACCCTACCATGTGCTCATACTTGACTTTATTAGCAAATGTAATGCTTGCACTGTAGAGCCCTGCAAATTGACCACCCACCAACGTGGCTGGGGAAATAGACATTATTACCCGCCAATACATAAATCTACCCGTATTTGGTGGGTGTTCATTTCATGCCTGCTTGTGTCAGTGTGGCTCCGCCGGCTGCAGCAAAGAGCGAGGAGGATCTGAGAGCCGCCACTCCCAGTAATGAGGTCCAGAGTGCTGCAGCAAGCTAGCTGCCTTTCAGGCAACACAACAGCTAGACTGACAAGACACAGCCTTTAGCTCAAACCTCAGACCCATCCATTGCACTGCTCTTTATCTAACCCCCTTGGTTCCACACACTTATGAGCGCACACATGCACTTAGCCTACAGCAGGATAGTCAGGGGGCCAGAACATAATTACAAATCATTTGTAAACTGCAAATTGATGGCAAGAACCTCAGACAGATATAACATTTGACTAAAACATCATTTCTAACCTTGTTTACATTTATTTCTCTGAAAACTGGGGGGAGGGGGGGGGGGGGGGGCAAATAAAACCACCCACGGGCCGCCAGTTGGGGAACCCTGGCTTACAGTCTCACACACACACACGTCATAGAACTATATCACACACACATCCGATCAAATTATTTTTTTTCTGATTGAGCAACGTTAGGGGAAAGGACTAAAGGTGAAACAGACTAAAACTATCCTGTACTGACTTTGGAAGAAGGGCAGTGATGAAACAGTTTTTTCAGACAATGTTTGGCCTGTGTGTCCCCCGCTGGTTTTG
Source organism: Salvelinus fontinalis (assembly GCF_029448725.1). NCBI lineage: Eukaryota > Metazoa > Chordata > Actinopteri > Salmoniformes > Salmonidae > Salvelinus > Salvelinus fontinalis. The sequence continues at coordinate 42,169,314 of NC_074695.1, forward strand.
AGCCCCCCGCCCACCCCCCTGCATGCATAGCCCACAGAACCTGTCAGTCACCATCTGTCCCCATGCTGGCTGCCCAGCACGCACTTCAATGGCGAACGTGCATAAAGATGGCAGAATTCAGATATGACATCATTGTTTTAGCACTATCCAGAGTTTTTAAACTACGGCGCGCGACATGTTTCTATACGTCAATAATTCAGCACAATCTACTTTTTCGTTTTTTCAAAATTGCAGCCGTCTTGATGCTACATTTGGGATCAAATATACTGTGCTAATGCCCATACCAAACAAAATAGTAACGAAGAGCAATGTACAACACGCCGAAATGGAAATTGTGATTAGTGTATGGGTGCCGCCATCTTTATGCACCTCCGTTATTGGTTAACTTGCTTCACTTGCAAATTGACCTATTGACCTATTGATGCGTTGCTGTGCACGGAGAGATACAGGCTACCTAACTGACGGGTCCGCTGTTAAGTCAACTCAAGTGCAGAACTACAGCATGGCACAGTTGAAGGCATCAAGACAAGGGACAGGATCTAAGTACAGAACCGGTGGCCATATGAAGAAACTGTAGAGGAAGACTGTCATTAGATTGTGACTGCTGTCACACTGGACCTAAAGAACAAATGTCCTTAGGCAGTGGAGAGGAGATAGAGGGGTCACTGGGTCATCAGTCACTGAGAGTGTCGAGGGGTCAGGGGCAGTATGTCCTATTGAGGTCAAGCAGATCAGAGGAGGACATAATCAGCATTCTGATGCTGCCAGCTGGATTCTCAGCTACCTATAGCTCACACTGGAGGCTGCAAGTATTTGTTAGCTGACATCATCACGGTCTCACTATAGGCTTGTCTTCTTCTTCTTCCACAGTTACAATGAGTTAGGTTTACACACACGTCTGAGCTCAACAATCCTGACATCCTGAGGGAATACGCTGATGGCTTACGAGCACATAAAGCTAGGCTAGTCTTCGTTGTGGATTAACTGGTTGGCAGTCAGTACAGGCCTTGACGAGAAAATAGACTTGAAGATCTAAGTATAACACCTATAACACATTGGCCAATATCGTTAGCACATGAATTAACTTTAAGTGAGGGATCCTAAACGACCTTCATTAAATCTGCGTCTTAACGCCATTTCAATTACAAGCATATAAAACCACACGAACTGGTCCGTCATTGTGTGTCGGTCGGGGAGAGAATCCAGTGCATAACTTTATTTTCTATTTACCTACAGTATTACTCCATCTGTCTGCATTCATTTTATCCCCACGGCTCAATCCTGGCTGCTGCCCTTCCTTTTATTCATTTAGATTTTTTTTTAATCAATGATCCCTCGCTAACGCTCTCATCTTATCTACATGCAGATGAGAGAAGAGAGATATCCCTCCCTGATAAATCACAGCCCGGGTGTGATCTCTTTGGGCTTGAATGAAATACAACAGCACCGCTCCCTTTCCTGCACAACATCAAATAGCCTATGTTTAAAGATCTAAGCCTAGGCTAATTAAGATCCGACCTAATACTTCACATTGTGTGAACGAGTGACTCGGTTTACCGGCTTCGTAAACGACTGGGGCGTTGAGATGGAGATCCATCTTACTTGGCTCCGAGCACATTCTGTTTCAATCAATCAATCAATAAACCTGATTTATTTTATACAGCCCGTTTTACATCAGCAAGTTGTCGCAAAGCTGAAGGAGCTGAATGAACTACCAAATCATGTAGGCTACCATTGGCCGTGGTGCTCTCTGAATTTCTTCTAAATCGTGGTACAGTTTGCCACTGCCTCCACAGAAGCGCCTAGCAAAATGAGTCTGTTTACAATGACAGTGCAGGTAGATAGGAGAAAAAAGTATTTCAAAAAAATGATTAATTAACTGGGAGTGCTTCCATTTCTATTTTTAACACGGTGGAAGAGTAAAAAGCTTCCAATGTGCATTCTTCCATATCACAGGTAAAGTGGACTGCGGAGATGAAGTTGTGTCGAGCACAGCAGAATGGAGGAGGGCCAGCTCTATGAAAACACTGCTTTGATATGGCATCTTGCTAAGCGCCACATTAAATATGGGACCGTATGCAGTAAGTTCAATGATTGATGTGCCGTCAAACAAAAGTCGAAAGGCTATGCTTTTCATACTGTCACTCTACCTAAGGAACGTCATTCACACAAACAAAAAAACATATTCTAAAGCACAGGCTTGTATAAGGTTTTAAATTCCATCCCATTTATTTCTAATTCAACAGTAGAAAACAGTATGTATTTACCAAGACAATTAGTTCTAGCCCCACCACACTCCAATGTAAAGAAAGCAGACGACGCAGAATTACCCCATTTGAAGTGCTTTTATCACAGAGGCCGGAACTGAGAAAGTACTTTTCAAGCTAATGCAGTTAGCAAGCGGACGTGTCTGCTCTGCTCTCATATCCAGCCAGCTCTCTAGACTCTGTCTATTGTTCTCTTTGTTAAAGTGTGGAGCAGGCAGGTGAGCAACAAACCCTCCCTGATGAAATTGGCGTTCTTCCACCTGCCCCCTCCCTATCCTGCACTTTTCCTCCACCTCCTCCTCTCCTCTTCCAATCACATGGATGCATGCTGCATGGATGCTGGTATTTCAACAGGAGCAGTAGCAGCAATGCATTCTCTCTATAAATAGGGAGGAAGGGAGAGCATGTTTATTGGCTGCCATGGAAACTGATCAGGAACAGTAGCCTTGGAAATGAAGTTGATTCTGAACAATTCTTGTTCTGAGCAATTTGAAGAGGAGAGAAATTACGCACAGTACGACTGCTGAAGATGAAGGCTAAAATACAAGGAGTATTCAGACTCCAGGCAATGTAATGCAGACATGTTCAGTAGGATAAATCCCAGTTTAACCAACTGATGTGATTGACCAAATTAGAGAGGCCTGGGGCCATGTGACAAGACTGAATCTGACATAACAGACTTCCGTGCAAATTGTGGTGTTTTCTTTCTAACGTCTCCTACTGAACATGGAGCTACACATTCATGTCAACAGCAATAAATTCAATAAAGTTCCAAAAAAAAAATTTTTTTTTTAACTAGGGCTGGCACAATTACCGTATAATCGTGTAAACGACGGTTATGGATGAAGACCGCCATGTAAATAAAATAACTGTCATAACCATCAACGAACAGCTGACTGAAGACAGGACAGCGGGGCATTTGTGCGGTTGAGTCCGTTTCTGCGGTAACATGGACTCATAACGTGATGGAACTTTGTTGCTCCTTGTTGGAATGTAGAATGTTCATTCAAATGATGTTAACTGATGTGGCTCATGCAATGGAATGTATTTTTTGTAATGTCAGTTGAGTTGAATCAACAAATCACAACACATATTGATGGGTACACTTCCTGCTTTAACTTCCTGCTTTGCTCCTATGGGTACACTCCATCCATTATACTATAATTGACTTGAATGGGGACACCCGTTTTATTTCTATGGCGGCACATGCGGTCAGGAGCGGAGGAGGGGAGAAAATGAGCAGTGACCACCCTCATTTTCATTTGGCTGGCCAATACCATCATCCAAAATTCTAGAACCGTCACGGACCTATTTTTAACAAAAAGAGAGAATGTAAGCTAACTTAACAGGCAACCCCCTTTTTCTTAGAAATCAATGAGGATGTTGGGGGAGCAGCAGGAAGAGTGTATCATTTCTGAACAGAGGTGAGGATAGGATATTGATAAGTGTGTGGCGTTTGTTGGCTGGGGCGCAATGTAAATACACACACACACACACACACACACACACACACACACACACACACACACACACACACACACACACACACACACACACACACACACACACACACACACACACACACACACACACACACACACACACACACACACACACACACACCTCGCAGTCCCAGGCAGACCTGGGAGGATTAACAAAGTGCAGACTACAAGCCTCCACTGCAGAGTATTGATCGCACGGAAAACCAGCCGCGAGGAGAGGAAAATACCACCACTGACACGTGCACACACTCAGAAACGCACACACCCATTCACTACACACAGATAGCAGACATTTGTATGCACCTACAGTGTAACAGGGGCAGAAAGACAAAAATGATGCAAACTGAAGATAGCTAAAAAAGTGGATGAGGATTGGGATAGCCATGGTAATGGACACACAGACAGATGAATATCAATGTCTGTTGCTCGATATTAAACCACTAGGCCTGTCCGCCAAAGGGCAAATAAAAAGTATTCTATTACTGTGAAGACAGGATGGACAATAATCAGTGATTCAAACGGACCTTAATTGATCAGCCACCGAGCCTGGTGAGAAGCTAACTGAGCAGGGCTGGTAGTCACACCGTGAGATTGGGCTGGGCCTGAGGAGGGGGGAAACTGCTTCTGAAACTATATCTCCAGAGTCAATTACACTGCCCCTGCATGTTACTCTATCTAGTGCTCTCTGACAACAGAGAACGTGAGGGGTAAAAAAGGCAACAGACTACAGGGCATCGGAACGATCCGCGACTTGTGTTTCAGAATCTCAGCGGAATCTGACGTTGGAACGGTGTCCCATAATTTCTGACCGCAAGGCCATAGACAGACAGGATGCTCCTCTAGTTGCACAATGTACAGCCAGCGACAGACAGACAAACAGAGACAGGCAGACACATGGGTATATAAAGCAGATTGCAAGAAACAAGATGCCAGCAAGAAACAAGATGACCAAGAGGAAAGCAAATCCATAAATGTCATGCCTCCGAGCCTATTAATTACAGTACCTTGCTGATATGGTGCCCGAGCCCCTGATGCTAAATAGAGAAGGAAAATGATGCAGCTACGGACCAAAGAAACCATGTTTCGGGTGATAGGCTTATACCCAGAAACATGTTTTCTTTGGTCCCTAACTCAGGCCTACATGAAGTGCATCATGTGCTATAACAAGACAAAGATACTACAAAATATACTAGAAACGTTTACTAACAGTGAGCGCTCCAATTAGAATCTGCCTGAACCAGTGGCGTGTATGCATGGATGCCACGGGAAGTCAGGGTTCACCTAAAAATGTACCATATAAACATAAAAAATAATGTATCTTTTGTCTGTCTGTGTTTTATCATTTTCCGTCAATTCGCAAGAGGCTGAATGTATCTCACCGGAGAAAGCATCCGAGCGAGTGAACCAGCGTTGTGTAGGCCGCCTATCTGATGCTGTCTGGTTCAAAAGAGTATGACATTGTTGCCGCCCGTAGCATTGAATCCAAGGGAAGCCAGCGAGCATTTGGTCTCCCTTGATAAAAAATAAAAATGTAATAATCGCCCATCAGCGTTGAGCTAAACTGAGTTAGCTCAAGTGTGAATGGTCCTTGCGTAACGAAAGAAAAGTGTCAAGGGAAGCCAGATTTGGCTTTCCTGCAATCACATCGCATCGAAAGAAAATTCATGCATCCCGTTGTGTTGTTGTTCTCCGGTGGCCTTTCCTAAATGAACCATGGATGGAGATAGGGTCTTGGGCTAGTTGTCCATCTCCTCTCTGCTTTGCTGTAGGAGCTCCGCATGACTGTTCGTGTCTGGTTATAAGCTACGAGGAGCTCACTACAGAGCTAATTTAGTTCTCTGAGACACCAGACCATACTCCTGATGAAATGCCAACCAAAAATGCCATCCCCATCAAGAGACTGAGCTTGTGTGCGGGGGACTTCCTGAATCATAGTGAACACAACCTGTAACCTTGTGCTTGGTCAGGCTCCCTCTTGCTAGCTCAAAGCATTGGTGTACACAATAGGGCTGTGATGGTCAGGGAATTGTGAATGACGGTAATTGGACAGCCAAAGACAGCAGTCTCCATCATAATCATTGGAATAGTGTTTTTTGACTGACATTTTCTCCTTTCCTCCACTCCTGACCGCATGTGCTGCCATAGAAATAGAATGAATAGGACGGGCGTCCCCATTCAAGTCAATGACGGCATAATTGGTGGACTGGCGACCATTGCGAGTGTACACATAGGAGCAAAGCAGGAAGTAAAAGCAGGAAGTCTACCCATCAATATGCGCTGTGATTTTTTGATTCAACTCAACTGACATTACAAAAAATACATTCCATTGCATGAGCAACATCAGTTAACATCATTTGAATGAACATTCTACATTACCATGGAAATTATTTCATCACAATACCAGGCAGCCATTGTGAGTGCACGCATGAGTTTTCCAGTCAAATTGCCAGGGTTAGAGATCCAAGTCCATTCTATTCATTATATGCTACAACACCTTGCTTGTTTCAGCAAAGAGTAACAAAGATGTATCACGTTGTTAAAGACATGCTCCGGAACTTTGGCGACTACTAAGTCTTTTTGAAACCTCCCACTTTGGGCTGGATGTGTCACTGTGTAGTTCATACATGCATAATCTATGAGCAGAATTACTGTGTTTTTTTTCTGGAACCTGTGCTGTGCCATTTTTCCTACATTTTCCCCCACGTGGGCCAGCCCCTGGCAATTTGAGTTCTAGCCAATGAGCTTCAGCCCCTCGCCATTTGAGTGACAGCTAGCAAGATGCACACACAGCAGAGCGAGAGAGCAAAGACGTGGTGCACATATCGGCACATATGTGACGTAGTACGCAATTTTCGGGGACCACTTTTGGCTCAGGAGCGCTACTTTCAGAACTACTGGCTAAAAAGTATACAAAAGTACAGCAGAAATGGACTCAACTGCATGAATGCCTGGCTGTCCCGTCTTCAGTCAGGTGTAAGTTCGCCCAAAAATATGGTTATTTATTTTCATGACAGTCTTCCTTTTTAAAAAGGAACTCAGTCCGGCTTTCAACTCTTGAAAGTTGTAATAGTAGAATGCATAAGGTGAAATTTTGTAATTGGGTAATGCATCATCAAATTTCCAGATAACCTAGACCATATCAGCAAAAAAAATGTAGCTAGGATTTTTAGCCCATAGATTTTTTTGAGTGAATCAAATATCACATGAATACACATTAGGCATTGTAAAATGTATAGAATTGCAATAAAATGTGCTTTAAAACTGCAACATTTTCTCTGCACCCTATGACAAAATGTGTAGAATTGCAGGAAATTGGAGCGGGATGTTTCTCAAAGCTGGAAGGGGGACCTGTGTGAAAAATGTTGGGGACCCCGGGGATACACGGTTATACAGTAATTGTGCCAGCCCTAGTACTGTGACAAAAGCCAAGTTGGTCCCTGTTCCTGACTGACTTCAGATTGGCAGGTCCTTCAGTTAGCCATGTCTGAACAACAATAAACAGAGGCAAAAGTCTTTGCTATTAATATAGTGCTAAACATAACTGACAGACAAGACAGCCACAGACAGACACAAGTCTTTTCAATAACCCACAATGAGAAACAAATAGCCAAGTCCTAGAGATTCAGTAAGTGTTCCGGTTGAAGGAGTTAAAAGCAACACACCACGTCAACAGTTCCTCTTGATGAGCACCGTCTGACTAGCTGACAGTCCCCACAACAAGGCTTCAGCTCTACCTCGGAGAAGCCGACTGGCTTCATTTGATGCTGATAGGAACAGACGGCCGATGTAGTGAATTCAGATATGTTTCTCAGAGTGACAATCACGGTCATACATATTTATACTTTGCCTTCTCAAATGCATGAATGCGCGACTTCATTACAGCGGAGGAAATCCCCTGATCTCCTTCCACAAACCAAGGTTTACTGAATGTGATGGGTTCGGTTGTGGTGGATGCTTTCAGGAACATGACATCCTCTCAAACACAGAGATATGAACACACTCTTCCACAAAGGGTGTGGGTGACAACTACTCTTCTCTCTCAGCGAGTACTCTCTGAATTAGTTTAAGTGCCTTAGTTACCACTCAACATTGTCAACAGTAAATCAAGATAAAAAAAATGTAAAAAGAACATGCTTAAACCAACATGACATTACCATGCCATGGCATGATTAGCCAAGTAGCCTATTCAAGGGGTTCTCAAAGTATTTTTATTTAAAAAATTTTTTTTTAATTAATATTACTAACAACAGAATAAGCTAATTTTGGACAAGGGATCCGTGGAATAAATTTAGAGGGTGTAATACAATACAATGTAATATTATGAATCAACATCATAGGCCTGGTCACAGGGATTGGTATCCACTGCAGTCCTCCACCAATTATACATTTTTCAACTCAATACTTCTTGTATAGTTAAAAAAACAAAACATAAATGCACTATAATTTAAACTTTAAAACAGCTAAGTTTTCTCTCTGCCTCATGGCAAAATGTGAAGAATTGCAGGATATTAGCTTTATAGCTACATCAAAAAAAAAATCTCTGCCCCATGACGAAATCTGTAGAATTGCAGGAAATTAGCTTGAAATATGCACGTTTTCTCTCCAATGCCAAAAGGCAGGCTCTTAAAATGTTCCTACCGAGGGCCTGCGACTTGGTTTGTCAAGCCATGGACTGCCAAAGTCATAATAAAACTTACTGCATGCTTTTTGTAAATGTATTAAAAAAAATTTTTACTTGAGTTGTGTTCTGAATTTGCTATCACAAAAGGGTACCGCGGCACCAAAAAGTTTGAGAACCCCTGTCCTATTCTACAGAGTACATGTACACTGCAGTGCAGACCAAGGGAATGCACATTCCAATTTAATTAAGCAGTGCCCTTGGTGACCTCAGTCAATATACTAAGCCTATCTGACCACCCCTCCAGAGGACGGATCAGAGAGGGAGAAGCAGCTTTAGAGATTTCACATGAGAAGTGGAGAAAAGTCACACTTTCAATGACCTCTACAACCCCATGTGCGTTATCTTAATCCACCTGTCAATAGAGAGCAATAGTAATGGCGTCTTTTTGTAGGCACTAACTACGCCATGATTCGTTGGACAAAGCCTATGGGCAAATTAATGGAGTTTTGGTAGAGTTTTTCGTTAAACGGCAGAAATAAGGTCTGTGGTAAACACAGGCTTAGGAGATCTGACACGTTTTGTTCTATGAGATCATCTTCATCAGCTAACGTCACTTTTTGTGAATTTTGAGGCATTTATGTAATTCAAAAAAGCACATAAAGCACAATAAAGGTTTCATAATTCATTAAGGGCATGTTAACTGACTGATATTATCCCATAGAATAAAATGTATAAGATCTCCTAAGCCTGTGTCAACCTCAGACCTTATTTTCTAAGTTTATCCCAAAACCAGATTCTTTCCCTATTCATTTTCCCCAAAGGAATGCTGAACGAACCAGAGTTAACTTATTTGCAGGTTTTAGGACTACAAGCTGGTGAGCCCTATGGTAGTCTGGTTTCCAATCATTTCAATGTGAGGACTAGTTTAGGATGAGTTAACCTATTTATTTTGTAAATGTTGGCTTCAACTGACAGGAGAACGAAGACCGGTCACTATAGTTAACAATGGCAAACAAAACCAACATGGGTGATTTTAAACCACAAAGGCTATTTGAGCATTGTGTCCCTGTATAGTTTTGTACAAATGATTCAGAAAACCCTGAGTCATATGTTGATCTACAGCTGTGATAAAAACCCATGTGATGAGGACCCCGATTTCTAACAAATACCTGGAGAGATTACTGTATTGTCCAACACTCCTATTCCTGTTCAATCCAGTCAGGCACAAATCTACCACGGGTATGAGGATTAACCCCTTTCCCTTCTGGAACCAATCCTGCGAAAAGAGGCAGGAGTATATCACTCCAGGTGAAAAGCAGACTGTGCTTGCTTCTGGTTAGGCTAGGCTATAGCCTACTACCAAGGATGTAGCCTATAACTGAGCCAAACTGAGTGAGGTGCATGTTAGTGATTTAGTAAAATGGTAAGTAAAGCAGAGCCTTGCACCAGCAGCACCGTTAGCGAAGCCTTACACACATCCCACGGCAGACAGGGCAGGCAGCACTGGTTGAGCACAGAGAGAGCAGCTGTGGGGAGCCAGGGGCAACAGGGAGCCTGGGGTTCGATCCTCTGTCACCTCACATCTTCCTCTCGAGAACTGCACACACTGCACTGTCTGCCCTGAGAGGAAACAAACTGGGATACATCAGGATACTACAGTGGGGCCTATGATGTGGTACCGAAACACAGTGCTTCCTCCATCCTCCATAGTCAGCCAGGTGTACATAAACACTGCAGACGTCTCCGTTTTTCATCATTATCATCTTCCCAAAAAAGAACATCATTCCAAATGAGCATGTCCTACTTTCATAGAGGTACTCTTGGGGAAGCACAAAACAATAGGCTATACCATCACAACAGAGAGGTAAGCGACAGATGAAATGGAGAAATATTAGGGAGAGGCAACGGAGGAGTGGGGAGAGAGGGAAACACCCACTGCCACAGTTCTGGAGCTTGACTCAAGGGAAGGACGACGCAGGCAGTCTACCCCTCCAACTGGCTGACTTACTGACTTACAGGGGTCAAGATTGTTGCAAGGCTTTATCCTTGTGAGGCGCTGGCCGAAGGCAGGGGATGCTAAAGGCGGTTTTAAAGCCCTTAACCCTTAGTCTACTGGAAACCAGCTACAGTCCCTTTAGGATTCAGCCAGCAAGGTTATGTTGTCTTCCCTCGAATGTTTTCTGCCAACTCCATCCACAGAAACACCATTTGACAGCAGAAGATACTCTGTTGCCATGGTTCTGATTGGGAAAGCAGTGGACTGCCGACTGTAGTGGTAAGATACAACTGTTGTGCATATTATTTGACAGTACAGTAGCAACCAAAGCCTTCGAATTGTAGACTTATCAACATTTTGGTGTAGTAATTGGGAAGCAAAAACTTCACAGATTTGTGTGACCCTTGGGCTACTTGGTGTTAGAAGTGGGATGACAAGGCGTGCCTTCAACGAGTTGGTGGCGTGTCTGGCCAAAGATATTAAATGCATTATAATATTCATTGGCATGGGCATAAGGTAGTCGAAAATCTAATGTGCACAGGAGTATTGTGAAGTTACAGCCTTTAACACAATTTAAACAACTTCAGTGAGCATCTTCACAAGCACTTGCAGTTGTGGGTTTCCAACTAACTAAAGTTAACTTCTGCTGTTGGGACTATGTGTATGTTCCCTCAGCCCTACAGTATGTTCCCTCAACCCTATGTTCCCTCAGTTCCCTCAGGCCCATGTTCCCTCCGTCCCATGTTCCCTCAGCCCCGGTCACCTGTCACCAATGATACAATACTTCAGTGTGTCCTAGGCATTATAATTGTACATATTTGAGCCAATTATCCAAATTACTTGAGTAGATCAAATCAAATCCGATATTATTTGTCAGCGCCGAATACAACGGGTGTATACTTTACCGTGAAATGCTTGCTTACGAGCTCTTCCCAAAGATGTAGAGTTAAAATATTAACACAAAATGAATAAAATACACAAGAATGGAGCTACAGTGCCTTTGGGAAAGTATTCAGACCCCTTGAACCTTTCCACATTTTGTTATGTTACAGCCTTATTCAAAAATGTATGAAATTGATTTTTTCCCTCATCAACCTACCCACAATACCCCAAGATGACAAAGCAAAAAAAGTGTTAGACATTTTTGCTAATTTATAAAATAAAAAATAAAATAAAATATTACGTTTACATAGGTATTCAGATATTTTACTGAGTACTTTGTTGAAGCACCTTTGGCAGCGATTAGAGCATAAAGTTTTCTTGGGTATGACGCTACAAACTTGGCACACCTGTATTTGGGGAGTTTCTCCTAATCTTAACTTCTCTAGGGTTGGGGGCAGCATTCGGAATTTTGGATGAAAAGCATGCCCAAATTAAACTGCCAGCTACTCATCCCCAGAAGATAAGATATGCATATCATTAGTAGATTTGGATAGAAAACACTCTGAAGTTTCTAAAACTGTTTGAATCATGTCTGTGAGTATAACAGAACTTATTTAGCAGGCGAAACCCCGAAGACAAACCATTCAGATTTTGTTTTTTGAGGTCACTCTCTTTTCAATGGACTTTCATTGGGAATCCAGATTTCTAAGGGACCTTCTTGCAGTTCCTACCACTTCCACTGGATGTCAACAGTCTTTAGAAATTGGTTGAGGTTATTCCTTTGTGTAATGAAGAAGTATGGCCTTCTTGAACGAGGGTCACTCGAAGTGTCCTGTTTGTTAGAGGTGCATGACCAGAAAGCTAGCTACAGTTTGTTTTAATCCTGTATTGAACACAGATCCTCCCGTCTTCAATTTTATTGATTATTTACGTTAAAAAATACCTAGAGTTGTATTACAAAAGTAGTTTGAAATGTTTTGGCAAAGTTTACAGATAACCTTTGAGATACTTTGTAGTCACGTTTCACAAACTAACATCAAAGGTTAGTGATTCATTTTATCTCTATTTATGATTTTGTTACTCCTCTCTTTGGCTGGAAAAATGGCTGTCTTTTTCTGTGACTTGGCTCTGACCTAACATAATCGTTTGGTGTGCTTTCGTCGTAAAACCTTTATGAAATCGGACACTGTGGCTGGATTTACAACAAGTGTATCTTTAAAATGGTGTAAAATACTTGTATGTTTGTTGAATTGAAATTATGGGATTTCTGTTGTTTTGAATTTGGCGCCCTGCAGTTTCACTGGCTGTTGACGAGGTGAGACGCTAGTGTCCCACATACCCTAGAGAAGTTAAGCTCTGTCAAGTTGGATGGGGAGCTTCGCTGCACAGCTATTTTCAGGTCTCTCCAGAGATGCTCGATCGGATTCAAGTCCGGGCTCTGGCTGGGTCACTCAAGGACATCCAGAGACTTGTCCCAAAGCCACTCCTGCGTTGTCTTGGCTGTGTGCTTAGAGTCGTTGTCCTGTTGGAAGGTGAACCAACTTTTCAGGGAAGTTAGGAACCAATATACACAGGCAGTTAGGAAAGCTAAGGCTAGCTTTTTCAAGCAGAAATTTGCATCCTGTAGCACAAACTCAAAAAAGTTCTGGGACACTGTAAAGTCCATGGAGAATAAGAGCACCTCCTCCCAGCTGCCCACTGCACTGAGGCTAGGAAACACTGTCACCACCAATAAGTCCACTATAATTGAGAATTTCAATAAGCATTTTTCTACGGCTGGCCATGCTTTCCACCTGGCTACCCCTACCCCGGTCAACAGCCCTGCACTCCCCACAGCAACCCGCCCAAGCCTCCCAAATGTCTCCTTCACCCAAATCCAGATAGCTGATGTTCTGAAAGAGCTGCAAAATCTGGACCCCTACAAATCAGCCGGGCTAGACAATCTGGAACCTCTCTTTATAAAATGATCTGCCGAAATTGCCGAAATTGTTGCAACTAGCCTGTTCAACCTCTCTTTCGTATCGTCTGAGATTCCCAAAGATTGGAAAGCCCCTCTTCAAAGGGGGAGACACTCTAGACCCAAACTGCCAGACCTATATCTATCCTACCCTGCCTTTCTAAGGTCTTCGAATGCCAAGTTAACAAACAGATTACCGACCATTTCGAATCCCACCGTACCTTCTCCGCTATGCAATCTGGTTTCAGAGCTGGTCATGGGTGCACCTCCGCCACGCTCAAGGTCCTACATGATATCATAACCGCCATCGATAAGAGACATTACTGTGCAGCCGTGTTCATCGACCTGGCCAAGGCTTTCGACTCTGTCAATCACCACATTCTTATTGGCAGACTCAACAGCCTTGGTTTCTCAAATGATTGCCTCGCCTGGTTTACCAACTACTTCTCTGATAGAGTTCAGTGTGTCAAATCGGAGGGCCTGTTGTCCGGACCTCTAGCAGTCTCTATGGGGGTGCCACAGGGTTCAATTCTCTGGCCGACTCTCTTCTCTGTATACATCAATGATGTCGCTCTTGCTGCTGGTGATTCTCTGATCCACCTCTACGCAGATGACACCATTCTGTATACTTCTGGCCTTTCGTTGGACACTGTGTTAACTAACCTCCAGACGAGCTTCAATGCCATACAACTCTCCTTCCGTGGCCTCCAACTGCTCTTAAATGCAAGTAAAACTAAATGCATGCTCTTCAACCGATCACTGCCCGCACCTGCCCGCCCGTCCAGCACCACTACTCTGGACGGCTCTGACTTAGAATATGTGGATAACTAAAAATACCTAGGTGTCTGGCTAGACCGTAAACTCTCCTTCCAGACTCACATTAACTTCTTATGGCTGCAGGGGCAGTATTGAGTAGCTTGGATGAAAGGAGCACAGAGGTGCCCAGAGTAAACGGCCTGCTCCTCAGTCATAGTTGCTAATATATGCATATTATTATTAGTATTGGATAGAAAGCACTGAAGTTTCTAAAACTGTTTGAATTATGTCTGAGTATAACAGAACTCATATGGCAGGCAAAAACCTGAGAGAAAATCCAAACAGGAAGTGGAAATTCTGAGGCTGGTCGAGTTTCAACCAAGATCCCATTGAAATCGCAGCGAGATATGAATGAGTATTCACTTCCTACGGCTTCCACTAGATGTCAACAGTCTGTAGAACTTTGTCTGATGACTCTACTGTGAAGGGGGGGGGGGCGAATGAGAGGAGAATTAGTCACCACTGCCATGAGGTGACCATTCTTTGACCATGCGTGTTCACATGAGAGGGAGCTCCGTTCCATCGCTCATCTGAAGTCAATGTAATTCTCCGGTTGGAACGTTATTAAAGATTTATGTTAACAACATTCTAAAGATTGATTCAATACATCGTTTGACATGTTTCTACTGACTGTTACGGAACTTTTGGACATTTCGTCAGGTTTTAGTGAACGCGCTTCGTGACTTTGGAATTGTTTACCAAACGCGCTAACCAAAGTAGCTAATTGGACATAAATAACGTACATTATCGAACAAATCAAGCATTTATTGTGGACCTGGGATTCCTGGGAGTGCATTCTGATGAAGATCATCAAAGGTAAGGGAATATTTATCATGTAATTTCTGGTTTCTGTTGACTCCAACATGGCGGCTAATTTGACTATTGTTTTGAGCGCCGTCTCAGATTATTGCATGGTTTGCTTTTCCGTAAAGTTTTTTTGAAATCTGACACAGCGGTTGCATTAAGGAGAGGTATGTCTATAATTCCATGTGTATAACTTGTATTATCATCTACATTTATGATGAGTATTTCTGTTGAAACGATGTGGCTATGCAAAATCACTGGATGTTTTTGGAACTAGTGAATGTAAAGCGCCAATGTAAACTCAGATTTTTTTATATAAATATGAACTTTATCAAACAAAACATACATGTATTGTGTAACATGAAGTCCTATGAGTGTCATCTGATGAAGATCATCAAAAGGTTAGGGATTCATTTTATCTCTATTTGTGCTTTTTGTGACTCCTATCTTTGGAAAAATGGCTGGAAAAAATGGCTGTGCTTATTGTGGTTTGGTGTGACCTAACAATCGTTTGTGGTGCTTTCGCTGAAAAGCATATTTGAAATCAGACACTTTGGTGGGATTAACAACAAGATTATCTTTAAAATGGTATAAGACACATGAATGTCTGAGCAATTTTAATTATGAGATTTCTGTTTTTTGAATTTGGCGCCCTGCACTTTCACTGGCTGTTGTCATATCGATCCCGTTACCGGGATTGCAGCCATAAGCAGTTTTAAGCATCTCCAATCCAAAATTACACCAAGAATCGGCTTCCTATTTCGCAACAAAGGATCCTTCACTCATGCTGCCAAACATACCCTCTTAAAACTGACCATCCTGCCGATCCTTGACTTCGGCGATGTCATTTATAAAATAGCCTCCAACACTCTACTCAACAAATTGGATGCATTCTATCACAGTGCCATCCGTTTTGTCACCAATGCCCCATATACTACCCACCACTGCGACCTGTACGCTCTCGTTGGCTGGCCCTCGCTTCACTCTCGTCGCCAAACCCACTGGCTCCAGGTCATCTACAAGTCTCTGCTAGGTAAAGCCCTGCCTTATCTCAGCTCACTGGTCACCATAGCAGCACCACTCGTAGCACACGCTCCAGCAGGTATATCTCACTGGTCATCCCCAAAGCCAATTCATCCTTTGGCCGCCTTTCCTTCCAGTTCTCTACTGCCAATGACTGGAACGAACTGCAAAAAACACTGAAGCTGGAGACTCATATCTCCCTCACTAGCTTTAAGCACCAGCTGTCAGAGCAGCTCACAGATCACTGCACCTGTACATAGCCCATCTGTAAACAGCCCATCCAACTACCCTCTTCCCCATACTGTATTTATTTATCTTGCTCCTTTGCACCTCAGTATCTCTACTTGCACATTCATCTTCTGCACAACTACCATTCCAGTGTTTAATTGATATATTGTAGTTACTTTGCCACCATGGCCTATTTATTGCCTTAACTCCCTTGTCTTACCTCATTTGCACTCACTATATATAGACTTTTTTCTTATTTTTCTACTGTATTCTTTTCTACTGTATTATTGACTCTGTTTTGTTTATTTCATGTGTAACTCTGTGTTGTTGTATGTGTTGAACTGCTATGCTTTCTCTGCCAGGTCTGCCAGGTTTGCAACTGCCAGGCCGCAGTTGCAAATGAGAACTTGTTCTCAACAAGCTTACCTGGTTAAATAAAGGTGAAATAAATTAAATAAAAAACCTTCACCCCAGTCTGAGGTTCTGAGTGCTCTGGAGCAGGTTTTCATCAATAATCTCTCTGTACTTTGCTCTGTTCATCTTTGCCTCAATCCTGACTAGCCTCCCAGTCCTTGCCGCTGAAAAACATCCCCACAGCATGATGCTGCCACCACCATGCTTCACCCTAGGGATGGTTCCAGGCTTCTTCCAAACGTGACGATTGGCCATTCAGGCCAAAGAGTTCAATCTAGGTTTCATCAGACCAGAGAATCTTGTTTCTCATGGTCTGAGATTCTTTGGATGCCTTTTGGCAAACTCAGAGTGGGCTGTCATGTGCTTTTTACTGAGGAGTGGCTTCCGTCTGGCCACTCCACCATAAAGGCCTGATTGGTGGAGTACTGCAGAGATGGTTGTCCTTCTGGAAGGTTATGGAGCCACTGTGTTCTTGGGGACCTTCAAAGCTGCAGACATGTTTTGGTATCCTTCCCCAGATCTGTGCCTCGACACAATCCTGTCTCGGAGCTCTACGGACAATTCCTTCGACCTCATGGCTTGGTTTTTGCTCTGACATGCACCGTCAACTGTGGGACCTTACATAGACAGGTGTGTGCCTTTCCAAATCATGTCCAATCAATTGAATTTACCACAGGTGGACTCCAATCAAGTTGTAGAACATCAAGGATGATCAATGGAAACAGGATACACCTAAGCTCAATTTCAAATCTCATCGCAAAGGGTCTGAATACTTAAGGAATTTAGATTTTTAAATTTTTATAAATTTGCAAACATTTCTAAAAACCTGTTTACGCTTTGTCTATATGGGGTATTGTGTGTAGATTGCTGAGTTTTTTATTTGTATTTAATCCATTTTAGAATAAGGCTGTATGTAACGTAACAAAATGTGGATAAAGTCAAGGGATCTGAATACTTTCCGAAGGCACTGTATACACAGGGAGTACCAGTACCAGATCAATGTGCAGGGGTAGGAGGTATTTGAGGTAGATATGTACATGAAAGCCGGGTAAAGTGACTAAACATCAGGATATATAATAATAAGAGTAAAGAACAGAGTAACAGCAGCATACAATTAGTGTAAAAGTGCGTGCGTGTGTTTGTGTTGTGTTGGTGTGTGTATGTGTGTTTGTGTTGTTGGTATGTGTGTGTTATGTGTGTGTTATGTGTGTGCTTACGTAGTGCATGTGAAGGGGTGTGGGTTTTGTGTGAGTGTTAGTGTGTATATATAGTAGGTGCTGAGATACTATTTATTTTCTCAGAAAATGCTATTCGAGTCATTGGTATATTGACAAAAGTTCAAGGTCATAGTGATTGAACATAATTCAGTAGGTCCCATATATTACTTACATAATCATATGGAAAATGCTGAAATAATCAGCCTTTTCTGCCTTATAATAAGCATTTGTGCCCAATAGAGCTGCACATTGCGTAGTTTTTAGCTTGTGTTCATAGCGTACATACTATACATTACTGTATTTGGATTGTGTAAATTCTGCTTCCATATATTTTGTCATTATTTTCTGTTTATTGTCTGACTATATATTCTGTTTATTGTAGAAGCACCATTTCACAAAGTCAATTCCTGTATGCAAATCTATTTGGCAAATAAAGGTGGTTCTGATTCTTGAATGAAATTGGTTCAGTGAACAAGTACTTAGAGGGCTGAGGGAACATAGCGTTGAGGGACTGTAGGACTAAGGGAACATAGTGCTGAGGGAACATATTAGTGCTGAGGGAACATGCCGTTTCATCAGTATCTCAAAGTATCCTCTTATAAGACAGCCAGATAGCTAGCTATCTATTTAGCTATCCAGCAAGCTAATTTACCAGAGATGCAAACGTTGGGCTAACTGTTAAATGTTGGCAAGCTAACGCTCCTCCTACCTACCTCCATTCACTTACCGTAAATACCGTGGCTCGGCTACTTTGAAGCAATAATAATGTTGACAGAGCTTACAAACGTACCCCAGATATAAATACAAAAGCTGACAGGTAATTAACGTTTGAATGTTTAGCCTTTTTTAAAGTAGCTAGCTAGATCTTTTGGGGTAACGGCTCGCTGGCCATCAGGGGGAACCGTCCAGGGAAAGTGTTACCATAGTAACATTGAACCTCGAAATTGAACTTCTATGTCACATTATTTCAAACCTCTCAGGATGAAATTCTAATAGCTACGATGTATCCTGCCCAGGCTTGCAAATTTCTCTGCGGCCAGGTAACTAGGAAGATATAATATACAAAGCAAATTGCTGTACAGTATTATTCTGAAGTGATTACTGTATTAATGCAGATGGACACGCGATTGTACTGTGCGGTGCGGGATTGTACTGTGCTTGGTCATTCTGCATCCCACAGAGAACAATGTGGAACAATGTGACATACAGAATGGCCTGCGAGATACACACTATACGTAAATATGCACTTTAACAGTGTGGTGTTGCTGCATAGCGAACATCTAAAGAACATGCTGAATTATCACTAGGTCAATTTATAAAACGCTATTATGTTAATTAATCAAATAAATCAGCGCATATTGTTTAATTGGATAATAAGGATGGATAATAACACATTTATGTGCGATGTTAGATGTCAGGTGCAGTACCTTCTTGGAATAAATGTTTGATATTTATATTATATTGGAATGGTAGGCTATTATACTACATGTTAAGTTGTGAGAGAATCGAATAGATTGTTCACTTCTACAGCACACTATTCGCTATAATAAATGCATTGATAGAAAATATAGCCTAGGGCTTATCGAAAGGCTATAAGGCCTAGGGCTATTATAGAAAACTAAATGTATAAAGCATTTTTTTTCAGCTATTAATTGTTTTGAAATTATTATATATTTGCGTAAGAATAAAGAGAAAAGTGGAGGTGTAATTGCCACAACATTGTTTCCCACAGCAGGCGAAAATAGCTTCTACATAGCGCACAGCTCAGCAGATGAAAATAACAACACAACCATATCATGTGAAAGAAATGCTTACCTTCACTTCTGATGGTGAATTTTCAAGTGTGAATGTCAAACCCCTCTATAATTGCCTCCCCCTTGCCGGTCTCTTTATTCGCTTTTAATTCTAAAGACAATGTCCTGCTATGGGAGCAAGTACAGGACCCTCCGAGACTCGCACTGGCAACCAGCCCCAAAGACGGAGGCGTGGCGGCGATAACTGACGTCACACCTCGTGCAAAAGATGGACTGCTATACAGTGGGTTCACTAAATCCATTTAAATTGTCATTGGCTTCTTTAGACAGGCTTTACTACCGTCCCTCTGCCTTTCCCATCTCTCCTCTTCCCTTTGTTAATTCCCAGAACATTGCTTTATTTCTCTACAAATGCCCATACCTGACTTTTTATGCTATCTTTTTACTCTCACTTTTTCATTGACAGGAAAGTAAAATTAAAATGTAAACGTGGATTAATAATTTACTTAGCCAAAGAGTAGGCCTGTTAGTCCGGTAGCCTTTGGGCAGTATATAAAAAAGTATATAATAAATGGAATAACTGGTTAAACCTTTGGAAATCTTCTCTCGATCTCTAAATACTGATACAGGGTTATAATAAATAGGCTTGATGATTTAACTTGCTTTTGAATGAAGCATTACCACATAAATATGTAATTGATATATCAAAATAACAAAATCTGTATACAAATAAGTGAGCGATCACGACACAAAGGAGGCATTTATTAAATGAATGTCTATGCCTCAAGGTTTGACCACACAATAGTAATCTTTCATTCTAAAGGATTTTTTAGTAATGGAGTAAAAAGGTCTAAAAAAAGTCTAACTTTTAAAAAGATTTATACCCTATCCACGTGAGTCCGTTTACAGGGAGTCAACAGATGCTTTGTGTGTCAATAAACTGGATTTACCCCCTTTGAGACAGATTTATAGGGAACTTCTGCCACCTACAGGCGAAACTTGGAAAGTGTATGTCTAAACAAAACACCATTTCACAACGAAGAACAAGAGATTTGTCTGGATCCAATGTGGTTCTGTTATAATACATGAACCAGTAACACAAACATGAAATATTGATGAGTGTAGTCCTTTGAAATGGTCCATACCACTATATATTAGAGCAGGTCGGCAGGTAGCCTAATGGTTAGAGCGTTGGGCCAGTAGCTGAAAGGTTGCTAGATCGAATCCCCAAGGTAAAGATCTGTCGTTCTGCCCCTGAACCAGGCAGTTAATCCACTGTTCCTAGGCCATCATTGTAAGTAAGTAAGTAAGTAACTGACTTGCCTAGTTAAATACAGGATAAATAAAAAAGGTCAGCATCTCCAATCCCCGTCGTTATAGTGACCAAGACAATACATTGATTCTAAGCTGCGTTCTCCCCTCTATAAAACTCATATAGGTTAGAAAGAGAAGATCTATATTAGCCCACAGCCTGTCTTTTTTCAATATGCAAATGACACCTGTTTGATCTTATAAATGGACTGCTTTTTATTAATCATCATTATCGTGTTACTCCTCATTTTATAAACTAGTCTTTTTTTTATAAAACATTTTTTTAGGGGGTGGATCATCTTTAATATTGCGAATAGTTAGTCACTTCCATCAGTGTAATTGTCTGCATCATAAAACTATAAACTAGTCTTTACTTTAACTGGTATCTTATGTGGTGTCTTTCTCTAGCCCTCTAGTAATTATAGCCTACCTACCCCCACCTCTATGTCTCCCCTGCCACCTCCCACCCCAAAGAAATAAATGAGTTTTCTCAAGAGAAGACAGAATAAATGGGAAAAGGGTCCATAATAGATAATGAACCATCCCTCTTTAATTCTCTCCCCATTGTCACACCTCCCCCTCCTCTCTTCCCCTCCCATCATGGTGCGGGCAGAGCCACCGCCCAGTGTCTACAGACTACAGGAAGGATGC
Source organism: Salvelinus fontinalis (assembly GCF_029448725.1). NCBI lineage: Eukaryota > Metazoa > Chordata > Actinopteri > Salmoniformes > Salmonidae > Salvelinus > Salvelinus fontinalis. The sequence goes on from NC_074695.1 coordinate 42,190,757, forward strand.
TTGGTAATTTCCTCCTTTATTGAATTGGGCTGGACATGCGTGTCCTGATGGGGTAGTACCCCCTCCATCTCTCTCGCTCTCGCTCGCTCTCTCTCTTTCGCTCCTGCTCTCTCCTGCGTCCACCCCTCAACCACCAAATCCAAGCCCTACCTGCACCGTGCACCCTTTTTTCAAAGATGAGTCATTGTTCCTCAATTCAGGGCCTGCTGAAAATCTCCAGCTAAAAGCCACGGCAGCTCTGCAGAGTGGTCACTAGTTGGCACAGACCTAACCCTAACCTTAACCACACTGCTAACCCTAATGTCTAACCCTAACGATATTGACAATTTTGACTTTGCAGTTGGCCCATCAAATGGAAATTGCTTAGTTGTGCCTCCAGGACAAGATTCATGACAATAAACTTTTCTCACACCTCAGTTAATTAGACTGCCGCTTAGAGGCTTTGTTAATTGGAATGAGCTGAACCCCATTCCCTCCTTGGTTATCATACCAGACACACACACATACACACACATACACGTGCACTTACACACACTTACATTCATGCACACACTTTCATCGGTGCACACACATATTTTCGCAAGCACGCACGCACACACACATACACACACACTTTCCTATGTGTGCCTAATTGGCAGTCCTGAATGATTATGTCTATGCTCTTGTACAGATAGCCAACCTGGCATTGGGGATGGAAGATAGGGGGCTGTCGAGGGAGGGGGGGTTGTGTGTGTGTGTGTGGCACACAGAGAGCCTGATAGAAAGGACTGTGAAGACGGCCACTTCCATCCAACCCTCACCTATTCTGGACAACATAATGTACAGGCTCTTACCTGCTCATTTGTACTCATGTACTGAAGCTTCATCTGCTTCAGATAGGTCGTGGTGAGCGGCATGTTGTAGTCGATGAGATCCGGCACCAGTGATGTCGGTCTGTCATTCTCTGTGAAGATCAAACACACACAATGTATTATGACTCTCAATCTCCCATAACTCAACATTACTTTCATAACCCTGGTTCTCTGATAATATGAGTGAGACGTATCACATATGGGGACTCGATGGAGGCACGATCACTACGAAGAACCAATCACAACACAATGTCTGTCGGAGACAAACAGGTCGAGTGGCGAATGAGATGAGACGCAACTCTTCCGTCCTCTGAGAGTGGCTCTTGCGGACCAGGGTTACGAAAAAATAAGCTTGAGCTCTCTTTTAAATTCTCATTTTTTTATGTATCACATAAGGGAATATGGCTGACACCCATATTGCAGACATGCTCTCCGAAGCCAGTCCCAACAGAATCATCCCTAAACTCGTCAGGTAGTTAATTCTCGCACAGCATCCAGCCAGACTGACGCGATGCTGTACAATTTTCTTTATTTGAACCATTGGTTTTTGATTGGACACCCTACACATACTGTCCTCAGTGTCCAATCAAAAACACATATTTTGACCAATGGGGAAAATGTTATGTTAATTGTGTATATATTAATCTAAGAAAACCAATTGTTCAAGCCTCATCTCTATCATAATCCTTTCGGAAGTAATTTGAGTTTTTACCCTTGTAGGGCGGCCAAAACTATGGTGACTAAATCAATGGAGGCCAGAGAAAAATAATTGTAAGAAGTAAGGAAAATTGCACAGCATCGCATCAGTTAGGCTGGATGCTGTGCGTGAAATAACTACCTGACAGGCTCACTTTCCCGCTGAAATCATCATCTTTCCTCTCGAATCCAAAGGACAATAAACAATAGAGGTAAGATAGATATCGATTTATGAGGCATGACATGTAGAATTTTCATATTATAGTATACGATTTGATAATAATGTGAAATTCCTTTAATTTTTTGAAGAATTCTCACAAAAACAAGTGTATCTTTGTGAAATGTCAACGCAGCTGAGTTTACTGCAGAGAGTAGCAGCAGCAATAGAACAGGGTGGGGGGGGGGGGGGGCAATGCAAATTATCTGGGTAGCCATTGGATTAGCTGTTCAGGAGTCTTATGGCTTGGGGGTAGAAGCTGTTTAGAAGCCTCTTGGACCTAGACTTGGTGCTCCGGTACCGCTTGCCATGTGGTAGCAGAGAGAACATTCTTTGACTAGGGTGGCTGGAGTCTTTGACAAGTTTTAAGGCCTTCCTCTGACACCGCCTGGTATCGAGATACAGGATGGCAGGAAGCTTGGCCCCGATGATGTACTGGGCCGTACGCACTACCCTTTGTAGTGCCTTGCGGTTGGAGGCCGAGCAGTCACCATACCAGGCAGTGGGAGGAGAGGGTACCGGAGCAGTATTCTAGTGAGGCTTCAGATGCGCGCACACCACCCACCGCTCCCGAGTATATTACAAGCTAATGTCCAGTCCCAAGTTAACAAAGTCGACAAAATCTGGGCAAGAGTTGCTTTCCAAAGAGATATCTGGGTTTGTAGCATACTCTGTTTCACGGAAACATGGCTAGCTGGGGACATGCTGTCGGAGTCCATACAGCAAACGGAATTCTCAGTGCATCGCACCGACAGGAATAACATCTCTCCGGTAAGAAGAAGGGCGGGGGGGTATATTTCATGATTAATGACTCATGGTGTAATTGTAACAACATACAGGAACTCAAGTCCTTTTGTTCACCTAGAATTCCTCACAATCAAATGCAAATGAGATGTATTATCTCCCAAGAGAACTCTCCTCGGTTATCGTCACAGCGTGTATATCCGCCCGCAAGCGGATACCAAGGCAGCCATCAAGGAACTTCACTGGACATTATGCAAACTGGAAACCATATATCCTGAGGCTGCATTTATTGTAGCTGGGGATTTAAAAAAAGCTCATTTGAGAACAAGGCTACCTAAATTCTATCAGCATATTGTTTGTTGTACACGAGCGAGTAACATGCTCGACCACTGCTACTCTAACTTCCATGATGCATACAAGGCCTTCCCCCGCCCTCCTTTCAGCAAATCTGACCATGACTCCATCTTGTTGCTCCCCTCCTATAGGCAGAAACTAAAACAGGAAGCGCCCGTGCGCAGATCTATCCAACACTGGTCTGACCAATCGGATTCCACGCTTCAAGATTGCTTCAATGACGTGGACTGGGATATGTGCCGGGTAGCCTCAGATAATAACATTGACGTATACGCTGACTCAGTGAGCGAGTTTATAAGGAAGTGTATAGGAGATGTTGTACCCACTGTGACTATTAAAACCTTCCTTAAACAGAAACTGTGGATTGATGGCAGCATTCGCACAAAGTTGAAAGCACTTACCACTGCATTCAATCATGGCAAGGCGACTGGAAACATAACTGTATACAAACAGTGTTGTTATTCCCTCCATAATGCAATCAAACAAGCAAAATGTCAGCATAGAGACAAAGTGGAGTCGCAATTCACTGGCTCAAACACGAGACATATGTGGCAGGGTCTACAGACAATCATGGATTACAAAAAGAAAACCAGCCCCGTCGCGCACATCGACGTCTTGCTTCCAGACAAATTAAACAACTTCTTTGCGCGCTTTGAGAACAATACAGTGCCACCGACGCGGCCCGCTACCAAAGACTGTGGGCTCTCCTTCGCCGTGGCCGACGTGGGTAAAACCCTCGCAAGGCTGCCGGCCCAGACGGCATCCCTAGCTGCGTCCTCAGAGCATGCGCAGACCAGCTGGCTGGTGTGTTTACGGACATATTCAATCAATTCCTATCCCAGTCTACTGTCCCCACATGCTTCAAGATGGCCATCATTGTTCCTGTTCCCAAGAAAGCTAAGGTAAATGAACTAAATAACTTTGCTTTGAGAGACTAGTCAAGGATCATATCACCTCCACCCTACCTGTCACCCTAGACTCACTTCAATTTGCTTACCGCCCCAATAGGTCCACAGATAATCCAATCGCCATCACACTGCCCTATCCCATCTGGACAAGAGGAATACCTTTGTAAGAATGCTGTTTATTGACTACAGCTCAGCATTTACCACCATAGTACCCTCCAAACTCATCATTAAGCTTGAGACCCGGGAACTCGTCCCTGCCCTGTGAAACTGTGTCCTGGACTTGCTGACGGGCCGCCCCCAGGTGGTGAAGGTAGGAAACAAAATCTCCACTCCGCTGATCCTCAACTCTGGGGCCCCACAAGGGTGCATTCTCAGCCCCCTCCTGTACTCCTTGTTCACCCACGACTGCCTGGCCATGCACGCCTCAAACTCAATCAGACGATACAACAGGGGTAGGCTTGATTACCAACAACGACGAGACAGCCTACAGGGAGGAGATGAGGGCCCTGGGGTGTGGTGTCAGGAAAATAACCTCTCACTCAATGTCAGCAAAACAAAAGAGATGATTGTGGACTTCAGGAAACAGCAAAGGGAGCACCCCATCTATCCACATCAACGGGACAGCAGTGGAGAAGGTGGAACGTTTTAAGTTCCTCTGTGTTCATATCACCGACAAACTGAAAAGGTCCATGCACACAGACAGTGTGGTGAAGAAGGCGCAACAGCGCCTCTTCAACCTCAGGAGGCTGAAAAAATGTGGCTTGTCACTGAAAACCCTCACTAACTTTTACAGGTGCATAATTGAGAGCATCCTGTCGAGCTGTATCACCGCCTGGTACGGCAACAACACCGCCCACAACCACAAGGCTCTCCAGAGGGTGGTGCGGTCTGCACAACGCATCACCGGGGGCGAACTACCTGCGCTCCAGGACACCTACAACACCCAATGTTACAGGAAGGCAAAAAAGATCATCAAGGACAATAACCACCCGAGCCACTGCCTGTCCACCCCGCTTCCATCCAGAAGGGAAGGTCAGAACAGGTGCATCAAAGCTGGGACAGAGAGATAGAAGCTGTTTTTCAATCTCAAGGCCATCCGAATGTTAAACAGCCACCACTAGCATGGAGAGGAAGCTGCCTACCTACAGACTTGATATCATTGGCCACTTTAATAAATGGAACACTAGTCACTTCAATAATGCCACTTTAAGAATGTTTACATATCTCGCATTACTCATCTCATACGTATATAATGTACTGTATCCTTCACTATCTATTCTTTACTATCTATTGCATCTTACCCGCTCTGTCACTGCTCATCTATATATTTTATCCTTATATATTCTTATCCACATTCTTTACTAGATTCTGTGTATTAGGTTTTGTTGTGGAATTTGTTAGATATTAGGTTTTGTTGTGGAATTGTAAGATATTACCTGTTAGATACTGCTGCGCTGTCAGATCTAGAAGCATAAGCATTTCGCTACACTCACAATAACATCTGCTAACCATGTGTATGTGACCAATACAATTTGATTTGATTTTGATTTGATGCAACCAGTCAGGATGCTCTCGATGGTGCAGTTATAAAACCTTTTGAGGATCTGAGGACCCATGCCAAATCTTATCAGTCTCCTGGGGGGGAATAGGTTTTGTCGTGCTCTCTTCATGACTGTCTTGGTGTGCTTGGACCATGTTAGTTTGTTTGTTGGTGATGTGGACGCCAAGGAACTTGAAGCTCTTAACCTGCTCTACTACACCCCGTTGATGAGAATGGGGACGTGCTCGGTCCTCATTTTCCTGTAGTCCACGATCATCTCCTTTGTCTTGATCACATTGAGGGAGACGTTGTTGCCCTTGCACCACACGGTCAGGACTCTGACCTCCTCCCTATAGGCTGTCTCATAGTTTACAGTGATCAGGCCTAACACTGTTGTGTCATCAGTAAACTTAATGATGGTGTTGGAGTCGTGCCTGGCCGTGCAGTCATGAGTGAACAGGGAGTACAGGAGGGGACTGACCACGCACCTCTGATGGGCCCCCGTGTTGAGGACCAGGGTGTCGGATGTGATGTTACCCACCCTTACCACCTGGGGCGGCCCGTCAGGAAGTCCATGATCCAGTTGCAGAGGGAGGTGTTTAGTCCCAGGGTCCTTAGCTTAGTGATGAGCTTTGAGGACATTATGGTGTTGAACACTGAGCTGTAGTCAATGAATAGCATTGTCACATAAGTTTTCCTTTTGTCCAGTTGTGAAAGGGCAGTGTGGAGTGCAATAGAGATTGCATAATCTGTGGATCTGTTGGTGCAGTATGCAAATTGGAGTGGGTCTAGGGTTTCTGGGATAATGGTGTTGATGTGAGCCATTACCAGCTTTTCAAAGCTTGAGACTTTAGATATCGTGCACCAGCTGTTATTTACAAAAATACATAGTCCGCCGCCACTTGTCTTGCCAGATGCCACTGTTCTATCCTGCCGGTGCAGCGTTCAGCCACGACCCCGTGAAGCATAAGATATTACAGTTTTGAATGTCCTGTTGGTAGTTTAATCTTCCGCGTAAGTCATATATTTTATTGTCTAAAGATTGCATGTTTGCTAGCAGAATGGAAGGAAGTGGGGGTTTATTCGATCGCCTAGGAATTCTCAGAAGGCAGCCTGCCCACCGGACCCTTTTTCTCTGCCTCCTCTTTACGCAAACCAACGGGGATCTGAGCCTGTTCCTGAGAAAGCAGTATATATCATTCGCGTCGGGCTCGTCAGACTTGTTAAAGGAAAAAAACGATTCTGCCAGTCCGTGGTGAGTAATCGCAGTCCTGAAGTCCAGAAGTTATTTTCGGTCATAAGAGACGGTAGCGGCAACATTATGTACAAAAATACAAACAACGCAAATAAACAAACAAAAAAACACAATCGGTTAGGGGCACGTAAAACATCTGCCTTCTTCTCCGGCGCCATTTTACCATAGAGGGCACGACAAAACCTATTACCCCTCAGGAGACTGAAAAGATTTGGCATGGGTCTTCAGATCCTCAAAATGTTCTACAGCTGCACCATCGAGAGCATCCTGACTGGTTGCATCACTGCCTGGTATGGTGACTGCTCGGTCTCCGACCGCAATGCACAACAGAGGGTAGTTCGAACGGTCCAGTACATCACTGGGGCCAAGCTTCCTGCCATCCAGGACCTCTATACCAGGCGGTGTCAGAGGAAGGCCCTAAAAATTGTCAAAGACTCCAGCCACCCTAGTCATAGACTGTTCTCTCTGCTACTGCACGGCAAACGCTACCGGAGCACCAAGTCTAGGTCCAAGATGCTTCTAAACAGCTTCTACCCCCAAGCCATAAGACTCCTGAACATCTAATCAAATGGCTACACAGACTATTTGCATTGCCCCCCCCCCCCCCCCTCCTTTTACACCACTGCTACTCTCTGTTGCTATCATCTATGCATAGTCATTTTAATAACTCTACCTTCATGTACATATTACCTCAAATAACCGGTGCCCCCACACATTGACTCTGTACCGGTACCCCCCTGTATATAGTCTCGCTATTGTTATTTTACTGCTGCTCTTTAGTTACTTTTATTTCTTATTCTTATCGGTATTTTTTAAACTGCATTGTTGGTTAAGGGCTCGTAAGTAAGCATTTCACTGTAAGGTCTACAACTGTTGTATTCGGCGCATGTGACAAATAAAATTGGATTTGATTTCCAAATCCCCTCCAGAATTATACTTCAGTGGCGGTTCCTTTACCAGAACACAGCCGGCTTCCATGCTGCAGACATGATGTCGGTAACTGCTGAGGCACAGAGGTAAACAGAAGACATTATATAAAACTTTATTTGTTTGAGAATAATAAATGGTTAACTGGTTAATGTCGTAATGTATATATTATGTGTATCTCCATGTGCATAGAGCAAAGTAAGGGCTAATGTGCATGAAATGAAAAGGACATTCGTTAGGCAGGGGTTTTCCCTGTGCGGTCTGGCGGTGCGGCCGTCACAGCTATCAACCCCAGTACTCAGAAACACTTTCTGAGCCTAACCGAGCACCCCCTGTGGAACAGGAAAGGGCACTGTTAGGACAACGTAATGCGGTTGTCCGATAGTGTAGCGCGATAACAGAGAGAATCCAGCTTTACGCCTAACTATTCTATTCTCTGTGTGGGCACCAAACAGCTATTTTTCTGGTTGATCTTCAACTCTTAACTCGGTGAGGTGGGTTACAATGGAAGCCATGTCTCGCACTGCTTGCACGTGTGACGGGAGCAAAGCAGGTAATCATGTATATAAACTCTCAATCCCCTGCTAGCCCGAAGGGACATCGAGGTATTCGCAGGCTGTGCCCTGAAAGGCAAATCTGAGAAACCTCCTGTGTGCAGGCAGAAAACTTTTGTAAAAATAAGAATATTGCAGGTCGACTGAAGTGAACCAGTCACCTCGAAGAATAGACCGAGAGAGCACGTTAAACGCAAACTTTCACAGATAGCCATAGGTCCAGAATGGGGCTTATCCCTCCCACCATTTTTGGGAACCAGGAAGTAACGGGAGTAGAAGCCGGAATGGCTCTCTTCTGCTGGTATTGTTCTGATTTCTCTCTTGCGCAATAGAGAGGAGATTTCCTGCTCTAGTATGCGAGCCGAGTCGCCACTCATTCTTGAAGCTAGGGTCCCATTGAAAATGGTTGGCTTCATAGTGAACTGCACTCTGTACACCTTTGTAACTGCGAACAAGACCCAAAGTCGGCCTGTGCATGCGCTCCAGTTCCCTGCTCTTGCAGCGAGTCACCCACAAGTCAGATGACAGTCACCCGCCAGTGGTGCCAGAGGGCCCTCTGGCAGCGTTTAATGGTAAGTTGCCCCTTTGTTGATTTTTTCTCTGCGCCCTTGGCAAGACACTTCGATGCGACAGATACTTTTTTACTGAAAGGGGTGGTATCAAAACACTGTGGTATAGAGACAGTGCTTGGTGGCAACTGACATTTTGTCTTCCTGCCCCGGCTAATTGAACGAGAGCCGGGAGGAGAGCTTTGGTACTGAGGGCACTTGGGGGTAAAGTGAGCTCCATCCATCTTCACTGTGAGCGGCTACATTGAAATGAGCCGCTGCAAAAGGCGAAGGGTTGTAGGATCACATATGTACCTTTCCCCCATTGTGATGGGGTGGGGGGAAGTCTGTGCTCCACTCGGGAGGGGACAGGACATGGTGTGGACTGATGACTGCCCCTCTCTGTCCCCAATGGAATCAGTTGAGCAGGGCTTAGATGCGGCTGCGGTGAACGGCCCCTCCCCCCACTTCTGGCCTCTGAGAGCTTCAGGAGCTGTATTGATTCTTCCAAAAGGAAGAGAGACGAGAATGACCAGAGGATGGGAGAGTGGCGCCTTCATTAAATAGTACCCGCAAAACATTAGTCTCAACGTCAACAGTGAAGAGGTGACTCCGGGATGCTGGCCTTCTAGGCAGAGTTCCTCTGTCCAGTGTCTGTGTTCTTTTGCTCATCTTAATCTTTTCTTTTTATTGGCCAATCTGAGACATGGCTTTTTCTTTGCAACTCTGCCTAGAAGGCCAGCATCCCGGAGTCGCTTCTTCACTGTTGACGTTGAGACTTGTGTTTTGCGGGTACTATTTAATGAAGCAGCCAGTTGAGGACTTGTAAGGTGTCTGTTTCTCAAACTAGACACTCTAATGTACTTGTCCTCTTGCTCAGTTGTGGATCGGGGCCTCCCACTCCTCTTTCTATTCTGGTTAGTGCCAGTTTGCGCTGTTCAGTGAAGGGAGTAGTACACAGCGTTGTACGAGATCTTCAGTTTTTTGACAATTTCTCGCATGGAATAGCCTTCATTTCTCAGAACAAGAATAGACTGATGAGTTTCAGAAGAAAGTTCTTTGTTTCTGGCCATTTTGAGCCTGTAATCGAACCCACAAATGCTGATGCTCCAGATACTCAACTAGTCTAAAGAAGGCCCGTCTTATTGCTTCTTTAATCAGAACAACAGTTTTCAGTTGTGCTAACATAATTGCAAAAGGGTTTTCTAAATTAGCCTTTTAAAATGATAAACTTGGATTAGCTAACACAACGTGCCATGTGAACACAGGATTGATGGTTGCTGATAATGGGCCTCTGTACGCCTATGTAGATAGTCCATAAAGAATCTGCCGTTTCCAGCTACAATAGTCATTTACAACATTAAGAATGTCTACACCATATTTCTGATCAATTTTATGTTATTTTAAATGGACAAAAAATGTGCTTATCTTTAAAAAACAATGACATTTCTAAGTGACCCCAAACTTTTGAACGGTAGTGTGTGTATACCAGCAGTTCATTTATAAAGACTCTACAAAAATATATGACATAGCATACAGCAAAATAACTGCAAACTCTTGATAACTGAACTGGTATCCTCTCTTGTATTGCACTAACATTATCCCTCAAGTGCAAGCAATGGTCCGTCTTCCTTACAGGGTCCTCCTCTCCAAGGATCATATCAACACTAATCAATCAGCGTTATCAAACGACTTATTACCTACTGGGACTGTACATACACGTGCACACACACACATTATCAATCAGTAATTGATGATGGCGCTCCTGTCTATTTACTGCAGAAGTATTGATCGTCTGCCTTGCATTTCCGCCCTTTCAGGACTCCAGACCTGAGAACATTGTCCCTTAGTAGGTCAGCAGAGGAATTAAATGACAGAGATGAGACACGCTGGCTAAGAAATTGAGTTCAGCATAAGAAAGGACTGAAATCGTCACAGGGCCAGCGACCTGGGCTTGTATTAATCTGTCTCAGACTAGGAGTGCTGATCTAGGATCAGGTCCCCCTGTCCATGTCATTTAATTCATCATGATTGAAAAGGCAAAAGACGGATCCTAGGTCAGCACTCCTACTCTCAAGGATTCATGAATATGGGCCCAAACCTTCACCTCCTTTACACCTGTTCCTACTGCATCACCCGTACAGCATGATGAAGGTTGAAGAGACGAAGGCGAAGAGACGAAGAGACGAAGAGACCTGACTCAAAAGACTGCCTGAAGAAGTCAATTAAAAATAGCCCTGGCATACAGCAATGAATTGCATTCAATAATTCAGCACTGAACTTTCGTGCGAGTGGAGGGGTGTGTTTGGTTGGAGGGGTTGGAGGGATGAGGGGTCAGGGTGGGAAGGGGAGGACCCCCACGGGACAGGAAGCCAATTAGCTGCTCTCTTTATGAGCGACACCCAGCGTTAATGATCATCGTTGACACAACACTGACAGATCGGGCCTGGGAGCACTTCTCTCACTGGGTTGTGTGTGTGGGATGGAGATGAAGACGGAGGAGGAGGTTTTGGGGGGGGGGGGGTAATGTTAATTGGCATGGTTTACTTTACATACTACCCATGTTCTGTTCTTGTGGGAATATGTAAGGGCCCTCCATATATAAAGTTATGACAGCCCCTCTGTCAATATGGGAGGGACCCTGAATATAGACAAATAAAATATGTATGAAATAGCAGGGCAGCCATTGAATATTTCTCTCCATTTTCGGACTCTCCTCACCTTTTCCTTTATTTCTGCCCCATCTTTCTGTCCTACTCCAGATTTCTTTCCATTTCCATCTTAACCCCGCTAGTCTTTCTCTCTCTCTCTCTCTCTCTACTACCCGCCCCCACCCTCCGGTCGCTCTCACTGTAGAAAAGAGCTTGTTTCCTGGCCATTTCCTTTGTTAAAAGCCCCCTAATTGGGCTAATTGCAGTGTGTTAGGAACGATACAGGACACTCCAATGACTAATTTGAATAGGACTGAGGGGGGCTGGGGTTGGTGTAGGGAGGGGGTGGGAGATGGGGGGATGGGTTGCCTTTAGGGTGGCAACAGCAACAGCAGGAGAAGGAGGAGAAGAGGGCGCAAAGCAGCTCTCAAAACCGTTTTTGTCACAACTCCTATGAAAATCCCTTCCTTCATCCATGGTAATATGCGCTTGCAGTAACAGCAGGCTTACAGACAGTCGCAGTAACAGAAGGCTGGGTTATGAAGAGACGTATAATATGATATTTGGTGATGTCTAAAAATGTAATAAACAGCTAGAGTTTTACCAAATGGGCCTAAACAGAGACTGCGTCCAAAATGGCACCCTATTCCCTATATAGCCCTATGGACCCTGTTGGTAAAGTGCTTTATATAGTGAATAAGGTGCCATTTAGACACACCAGGAGCCTAGCGGAGATGATAGTCGGCAGTCTGGTCCAGAGAAAGAGAGATGTTTTTTTTTAACCTTTGAACTCTGCTCCACCCGGGCTGATATGCATCCTCTTCTGACACTCGCCACAGTTCATCAGGAAACGGGTCACTGCCTCCCTGGGCAGGAAGGCATACGTCTCCGCAATCTGCCCATCCGAGAGAGAGAGAGAGAGAGAGAGAGAGAGAGAGAGAGAGAGAGAGAGAGAGATCACTACAAGAGCCATGGCTGATAAACATGCTGCTATTCTAATAATGAGCACTGAAGAGGTGAAACGGGAGAAGAAAAAAAGTGTAAGAGGAAAAGAGGGGAAATTAGACCTGTTTCTATAATGCTATACCATAATGGGACGTCGATTACTGTCTGTGTGTGTCTGTGTGTATTGGCTAAGCTGAGGAAGGGTAAGATTGAGGTTCTTGGGACAGATGTAATTTCTTCCCCCTTCACACAAAGACCACATTGTCTCAGCCCGTTACTGGTGACCAAGATACGTCAGCGACTTCCACTCTGCCTATTAGCCTCTCTATCTCCTTCTCTACTGTTTCTACTGGCTCCGTTTGGACTTCCTGTTAAACCGGCATCCAACAATATATAAACCCTTCACAAAGAGTAAAGGCAGCGATTGGCAGTAGGGTTTAAAGGGTTTGTACATGTGTGTGTGCGTGCGTGACGAAGAGAGCGGGGTGCTGTCTACTCTCTGAGAATAAAACGGATACAAATGTCAGTCACAGCCTTTGGTGACAGTTTGTCACTTTGTCATTTGACACACGCGGCCTGGTGTCACCAGATTATCTCTAGGAGAACCGTAGTGAGCACGAGCCCATACAGGACAAGAGGGCAATCTGACACATGCACCCAAAGCACCACGTAGCCCTCTGCATATCATCACTGCAACTGGGGCGAGACAGGAGAGACAGGGCGTCGGTCGGAACAGACCGAGAGGATTTTAATGGGAGACAAAGAAAGAGGTGGAGAGATAGAGAGGGATGTGTTGGTAGAGAGACTACCCATAAACAGTAATGTTTTTCTTTGCTAAATCCTCTCTTACTCCCTTTCAATGTATTCCCTGTCTCTCCCCCTCCCTTGCTGTCAACTTCCCATTTTTCCTTTCTTTCTTTTCTATGCGGTCCCTGCAGTCATCCTTTCCTCCAACCTCTCCCCTTCTCCCTCAAACACGTCTCCCTCTATTCCTCCCCCCTCTGTGGCTCTTATGGCACACACACACACACACACACACACACACACACACACACACACACACACACACACACACACACACACACACACACACGCCACTGTCCCCTTCAGGCTCTAACAAACAGGAGCGGCCATGCCATCCTGGCCAGAGGGGTGCTGGTGGTGACATGAGTGGGGGGGGGATATAGAGAAAGGGAGGGAGTTGGGGAACGAGACAGCGACTCCCCTCAGATGAGTTGACTCTCTGTGTGTGACGACTAGCTAGCCTCCACCGCCATTGTCTTCCCAGTCCCAACAGAAGCTCACAAAGAGAGCCCATGTAGCCTACAGGGTGGGACTGTGGGTCTGGAAAGGGCCTGTGGTGGTGAGCATGCCCACCAACGCAGCTCTGTCTGGTCTAGAGAACTGTAACGACACACACAGGGGGACAGAGAGGAGAAGTAGGCAGAAAGTTGGCTGAGCAGCGCTGCCAGCGAAAGACAGGAACAACGGGTTCCTGTGTCCTTCAATGTGGTGTGTGTGTGTGTGTGTAATAAACATTTCATGACCCAATGTGTGGCAAAGTACCCTGGAAGCCATGGCAGTGTGCAAAGGAAATCGAGAGTTAATATGCAGCAACAGAGGAAGTATTCTGTTCATTACACAGTCACAGCTCTGTTAACTCACTACGAATGTGATACTGATTTTCAGTAATTTTATGAATTCATTTGATTCATATCCATTAGAAGTTAAAGGAAATCCTAAAAATGAAAGCGCATGTGCTTTATAGTACTGAGGGAAAGATGAGTTACCATGTTCAACCAGAAGAGGGCAGTATCACCAATTGAGACGCAAAGTATCCTACTAGAACACATTGGGCAAATGAAAGGTTTTCTCCCATTGACTTTAGTACAGGGAGGAAGAACATTTTCCAAATGGCAGACTATGTTAAAACTCCCCATTTGAAACAAAGCTAGGAAGGAATGATGAACAGAATGTTGCCCAGGTGTGTGCTTTGCACCGCGGCCATCACCCTTCATCTAAATATAACTAGACATCTGGCCTTCAGCGACTGTGGCGATGTTCAGAGCGAGAGAAAGGCTGAATAGTTGTCAAGGGGAGACAGAGGAATACTTTCACCCAGCGACCACAAGGTCAGCCTGGCACCGGAATCTCATATCCTCCCCAGCCCCATTTAATCTAAAGTGTGAAACGTTTCCTTTCATACGCACCAAAAAAATATAATCTCAGGCATTTTCTTGTAGAAGTGAGGTAAAAGAAAAAAAGAAAAGTGGTGTAGTTATGGAGGTGGTATGTGTCACAGAGATTGAGTCAAAGTTATTGACTCGAATTGAATTGATATTTTGGTGTATTTATCTGAAATGAAGTTTACTGGAGGTTCTGTGAATGAACTGAAGAGAAAAAGGCCAAGCCCAACATGAATGTTCCAGGTCAGTGGTGACTCCTGCTGCATTGTAAGAAAAATATTCAGATGATTGTCTAGAAGTATCATACAAATACTTCAACCAGGGATGGGCAACTTTGATGGGGGTAAAGGCCACAAAAAGATGGAACTCATCATGAGGGACCGCAGTGGCTCATGGCTCTGCGTAGCCACATCCACTACCTTGCCCCTCGTGATAGCAAAGATGTACAAAATATATATATATATTGTTCCGCTGGCATACTATAGGGAGCCAGTTGCCCTCCCTGATTTAAACGTTTCCATTCATTTCAATGGTATTCTGAGAAAGTGAGAGTGTTAGTGTTATTGAATGTGAATCTGAAGACCAGACGGACAGAGAAAGAGAAACAGGTCACGAAACAGGAATTAATACTAAAGGCCAGAGAGGAACAGAGAACAGCATATTATTGCCAAATAATCAAAGACTGTTCAAGACAAATTCGATTTTTTTTTATTTGTGCTATATTTAGAATATATTATTATGAAATATTACCTATGATAATGTGATTATGAATTCACTATGAAAGTAAGGAATTAGGAACGTATGAATTGATGTGTTATGCTTGTGTGTGGAACTGCCAATACATAAATAAACTGGCAACAAAAGAAAAACTTTCCCTATGCCATATGGGCATGACAAACCCTAGGTATGAAGGCCAACAGTTTTTAAAACACATAGTTTAATCTTTTGTTACTCGATTGCTTTGTTTTTGGACCTTAGAAGAAGAATAGCTGTTAGATAACAAAGGGGCTTGTGTTGTGTAAATGTTTGTTATGATTTTTCCACCAGAGGAGCTTGGTGTTCTTTTTTGTTGAACGTTGAACTGTGAACGCGTCCGCATGCTTCCCATCCAAAACAGTTTGAAAAAGTTTGTACATATATAACAACATTTTGTGACGTTTTCGTTCGTTTTAGTCTTTGACAAATTTTTCTGGATGTTCGTGCCCTTGTCATTTTTTCATGAGTCTAGTCAAAGTTCGGTAGCTGAAGTCTACGCCCCTTCGTCGGTGATTGGTCCACAGTAGGGATTCTTCAATGAAGTGTTTGTTGTCATTCAACGACAGACAACGATACTTCATGCACATTTTTTCACTTGAGAAATACTGCACCAAACATCTTAGTTCTCGATGTAAAATTGTGGAACTAAAACCTCCTCCCCAAATAGGTAAACATTTATTACAGATTGAGTTAGCTTAGATTCATTTGGAAATGTACTTGTTGTTATGGCATCTCAAGAGGGACAAACCGTAATATTGCCGCTTTTTTTTTGTTTTTCAAGCGAAGTTTTTAAAGGAGTATGCGAGGCACAGACTTTCACTTCGCTTGTGCCGAGTTCTGCTAGAAGCAAACCTAGTATGTGTAACCGATGTGAAATGGCTAGTTAGTTAGCGGTGGTGCGCGCTAATAGCGTTTCAATCGGTGATGTCACTCGCTTTGAGACCTTGAAGTAGTGGTTCCCCTTGCTCTGCAAGAGCCGCGGCTTTTGTGGAGCGATGGGTAACGATGCTTCGTGGGTGACTGTTGTTGATGTGTGCAGAGGGTCCCTGGTTCGCGCCCGGGTCGGGACGAGGGGACGGACTGAAGTTCAACTGTTACATTGGTGCAGTGACCCGGATCACTGGTTGCTGCGGAAAAGGAGGAGGTCGAAAGGGGGGTGAGTATAACGGATGTGAAATGACTAGCTAGTTAGCGGTGGTGCGCGCTAATAGCGTTTCAATCGGTGACGTCATTCGCTTTGAGACCTTGAAGTAGTGGTTCCCCTTGCTCTGCAAGAGCCGCATCTTTTGTGGAGCGATGGGTAACGATGCTTCGTGGGTGACTGTTGTTGATGTGTGCAGAGGGTCCCTGGTTCGCGCCCGGGTCGGGGCGAGGGGACGGATTAAAGTTAAACTGTTACATATGCAGACGCCCTTATGCGTCTTATACCATGGTAGGGAGGGCAATTTTAGAACCTTAGAACCTACAAAGAAGAGTGTCCCATACAGACAGAGGGAGTGGAAAAAGAGAGAGGCAGTAGGCCAAGATATAGTGGTAAAGGAGGAGAATGTTTAAGTAAGGGTGACTGTGTCATAGAAGAGAAAGATACAGCATAAGGGGAAGAGTGAAAAACAAGAGATAGAGAGAAAGACTGAGTGAAAGGAAGGAGTGTCTTCTCACCGCTTTGTAGGTCTTCTTCTGTCCAGCGTGTTTGGGTGATTTGCCGGGGTCGGCGCTGATATCTACGTGCATGGCATAGATGATGTCAAAGAAGTCCTCCACCACTGCCACCCTCTTCAGAGAGGAGTCGGACCCAGAGCCCCCATCCGCACACTGCAGGAGAGGAGGAGAGGAGAAGGAGTGGTATGTTAGCAGGCTGGATCCTTCGGTTGAGGCCTTCAGGCACCAAGGCTACACACAGACAAACAAACAAACGAACACACACACACACACACACACAAGCACACACACAGACAAACACACACACACAGACAACAAGGCAGGGAGGAGATTCCCACCCAGCTCTGTATCTCCCAGACTGGGAGAGAGAAGGAGAGTAATGCTGAATTTTCAGGAAGTCTTGATGGGAACCTCCCTATTCTCTCACAAGGCCAGTGGAGAGTTGTGTGTGTAGTAGGGGGAGGGAGATTGGGAGGGGGGGATACCTGCCAGGAGCACGCACGCACACGCACACACACACACACAAATCATAATTCATACAAGAAGGATTGTAACATTTCAGGACAGGGATATGTGGACAGATAGCACCTTCTCCTCCACACAGCAAGGCTGCCCATGACTGCCGACACAGAGCAGGACATCGCTAGCTGCTTCTTATGTAGGCCTGCTATCTGAAGGCCAGGTACTGTCAGCCTGTGAACACGACCGAGACTTGCCAACATCACCACAGCAAGCTTGCACTGATATCCGATGCTGTTCAGGAGTGACACGGGGGCCTGGTATTTAAGCAGCTTGTCAGAAAAGGCCTGCTCCATGTAGCAGTCCAATGAGCAGTCCACCTCCAAAATCAGCCCCCCCCGCAAAAACAAGATCTGGCTTAATCAGCATACAAGAAAACACATTATCATCAACATCAATCCAGGCTCTGCTGACAAGAGGATGTTTGTGTATGTGTGCTGTTGGTGAGACCACCTTTTTCACCTCAGTAGTGACCAGGTCGACAAGGCGGTCATCTCTAGCAATGTACAAGTCTTTATATGAACGGCAACCATTAACAACATGTGCAACAGACTCCGTTACAACTCTGGGTGTAAACGGATCATGGTTTGCAGGGTACCAGAGTGCTAGGCTGTATTATGTGGGTAGAACTTGCAGCCTCACCTCAACTGTAAAGCAGAGAATGTCCTAGCCAATAGCAGCATTGGTATGCACACAGGGCCGGACTAATGCAGGGGCTTACCGGGGCTGAAGCCCCTTGGCCCAGGCCCACAGGGTGGCACAAAAGGCAGCAAAAAAAAATGAAGATAAATCGTTCTGAATAAAGGTTAAAAAAAAAGGAAATATATATATTATATATGTAGTTTATATTTCATGTTTTTTTTCACTGCAACCGCCAACCACAGGAAGATCCCAATCTAGTGAGTGTATCCCAATCTAGTCAGCCTGCTACTTCCTGCTGCCACTCTTCTAATCATCAGATGGGGGGAGGAGAGGAGGTAGGGGGCCCACGTGGGTAACTGCGGGGCCCTGCCTTGATTGGGTAACGTATTAATAAAACAAAAATAAAAACCGCATAATAAATAAATGTGATTGGTCAACTGTGTGAGTCAGGAGCTGGGCCCAAGAGGCAACGTTAAAAAAAAGGTTTAATTCAACCACAGGAGCCGGCTCTAAATGTTCAAAGTACACCAGAGAGCATCATTTAGCCACAGAGGATCAATAGTTTATTAAAAAGAACTGTGGTTTAAGTGTTATCACAAGCACATACAGGTATCTTCCAAAATGAAGGAAACACCAACAGAAAGCGTCTTTAAAGAGTGTTGCGCCACGATCAGCTGCCAGAACAGCTTCAATGTGCCTTGGCATAGGTTCTACAAGTGGACCTAAACCATGCCAGGAATATGCACCCCACACCATAACATATACTTTCTATCCTTTGTTTACTTAAGGGTTTCCTTTATTTTGGCTGGTATGACTACAGTCAGGAAGGCCACAGTTTGGGCATCATACGTTCTAAATAGGCTACAGCTTGTTGCGTTGTATAGGCTACAGCTTGTTGCGTTGGGCCATAGACATATAATCCATAGAAGGCTTTTGTATCACTTAACCACGGTATTTTGACTGTTAAGCTCATGGGTACACTAGCAATGGATGCCAGTCCTGACTTGAATGGGAACTGCCCATCTATAAATTATATTTCTATGGTTGGTTGCAGCTGTAATTTAAATCAAATCACATTTTATTGGTCACATACACCTGGTTAGCAGATCTCAATGCGAGTGTAGCGAAATGCTTGTGCTTCTAGTTCCGACCGTGCAGTAATATCTAACAAGTCATCTAACAATTTCACAACAACTACCTTATACACACAAGCTGTAGGTTTGCCTTTTGCAGATTTCAAACGACAATCGCAGGAAAAAACGCACAGTTTGGAAAGCAAATGCCTACTGCTGCAAAGAGAAGTGTAGAACCAATACTAACCCTTTTCTCTCAACAACCTGCAATTTGTAGCTAACAGCAGCACTGTTTTTCAAAGTAGCTCATCTTGAAATTGCCATGCCGAGCGCGTCGGCCATCGCCGCGAGTAGCCCATGGCTTCCTCTTCATCATTAGATGAGTCAGTGTGCCAGTGGACATTTTATTTAGTAGCCTACGATATATATACTGTATATATATATTGCCTCCTAATATTTGACAATCTGTGTGTCGCTTCATTGGCCTGGGCTAATGAATTGGGCTGGGTTTGTTTGAATTCAAGACCAGATTGATCTCAGTTTGTCAGAGTAGGCACTCATGTTGGTCATTGGTGTGGTATTAAACAAGATTCAGCTAATAGTTTTTAAAAATGCAAAACAAATAATAATTCGACGCTGCAACAACAACAAAAATCCCCATGTGTGAAAATCCTGTAGCCTATGCCACATGGCAAATGTTACTATGGCTTTATTATAAAAGTGCTTTTTCGTCAACAGTAAAAGTACCATTGTTTACAGAAAATGATGTTGTGCCAGGAAGGGGTTTGAGGGTCCGAAAAAAATAAATAGGGCATATGATTTCTTAATCCGGCCCTGCACACACACACACACACACACACAAAGAAAATAAGGCAGGGAGGAGATTCCCACCCAGCTCTGTATCTCCCACACTGGGAGAGAGAAGGAGAGTAATGCTGGAATATCTGGGAGTCTTGATGGGAACCTCCCTATTCTCTCACAAGGCCAGTGGAGAGCTGTGTGTGTAGTAGGGGGAGGGAGATTGAGAGGGGGGATACCTGCCAGGAGCGCGCACACACACACACACACACACACACACACACACACACACACACACACACACACACACACACACACACACACACACACACACACACACACACACACACACACACACACACACACACACACACACACACACACACACAGTCCCTGTGAGAAAACAGCAGGTGATGCATTTAAATCACTACAGTGAAATGGCTCTTTGAAGCTTATTTTTTCATAGCCTTTGTTTGGTTGTTTCTTTCTTTCACTGGCTGTTGAATCATTGTATTCTCCGCCCGGCTAAAGTGTGTGGTCAACAAACTGACAAAGTTGTCATGGTAAGAGGGGTGAGATCTTTTCTCTTTGTTCAGGATCTTCAACCAGAAGCAACAGAACCAAAACTAAAGAGCCAGGAAACTCGAATCTGTCGTTTGTACTCTCCACCTTAGAAAATATGAACTAAACATTGATAAGGTTATCAACACCATAGTTAAAAGGTTTGCATAGCTCAAAACATTACATTTAATGAAGTCATTTCATTCTCATTTTGTGGAATTCTTCATATTTCCATCTTCACAATTGATAAGGAATCTATCGGGATCCCTTGCCTATCTTTACACTAGTCCTGTTTAGAGATCCAAGCTCAAGCTTCAACAGCACAAAGCAGCACACAACACAAACAGGTCCTGGCTAGAAATGGGTGTGGGAAAAAAAACTCTTCTACTTCCAACCAGCATTCTGCTCACCGTAAGGCAAAACTTGCTGCCATGACAACCGGAGTGCCAACCTCTTGGGCAGGTGTGCGGGGCAGCGGGTCATGTGACACAGGCTGCACCTAGTTAAACTGGAATTGTGTCCACAAACACAACAAACGGTGTGTGGATTTACGCATGATCCAAAATACCCCTACACCCTACACACGCACCACATTCTCTCTGACTCGTTCCTCATGATTTTGTCTCTATCTACATCTGCCCTTGTTTTATGCTCTAACCTTCTATTTCTTTCATTTGGTCTCATCTCTCCACAGTCGTTCTCTCCTAATGTGAGTATATTCCCAGTATGTGAGCTGAGCTGAGATGTCTGTCTGTTCTGTGTTGCTGGGCACGCCCCTCCACTGGCTTTGTGTGGGACTCATTGGAGCCGACAGGTGAACATGGGGGAGGTGTGTGTGTGTGTTGGGGGGGTACTTCTCTCCTCATTACTGTTTAAAACGTTGATCCCTGGGCCTCCTTTAACAGATGCAATAGTCAGGAAGTCAGTCAATGCACTAACGCACTCACCCCCCCAACCCCACTTGCACTCCTCCTTCCCCCTAAACTCTCTCTATCCTCTCGGAATCCCTCACCACCCTCCTTTTTCCTCCCCTTACAAATCCTTTTTTTTCCCTTAGTCTACAAGTTATTCCTTCTGCTAGCCTAGTCTTTCTCTCTCTCCCCCTCGGTCTCACCCTACCCTTCTCACTCTACCTCAATCCCTCTGCTGCTCTCCCTCGCTCCGGCTGTCACTAGCGGCAGGTAACGAGGGTTGCCATGGCAGCATGGAGCAGCGTGCGGCATAGAAATAAAAGGAATGGCTTATTGGATGGACTGGCGGCCATTGCGAGTGTACCCATAAGAGCAAAACAGGAACAAAAAGCAGGAAATAAAAGCAGGAAGTGTACCCATAAATGAGTCACGTGATTTGTTGATTCAACAAAGCCACATCAGTTAACATCATTTGAATGAACATTACCAAGGAAATGATTGTGTCACAATACCAGGCAGTCATTGTGTACCCATGAGTTTACCAGTCAAATTTCCAAGGTTAGAGGTTTCAAGCCCGTTCTATTCATTATATTTCTATGGCGTGCGGGGCAGAGGGGGCTGCATGCTTCTAAAGCGCCAGCTCTCTACACGCCCGACGTAACACTAGTGATGATGATGATGATGATGAGGATGGTATTTCTCATCGACAGGTAGAGGCATCGATGAGACAAGGGGACTGTTGTTGATTACTCTATAGAAAAACGACAAGGCCCTTTGCGGATAACATTTGACATTAACATAGGACAATGCTGGGTCTTATTTGTCTGTTGCAAAAAAACGTTTACTTAAGTGTGTCATAATGAATACAACCCTGCTCTCAAGCTTGTAGAGCTGCATGGTGTGCCACTGTGCCAGCTCCAGCAGTCATGCCCTTTACAGGGAGGTCAAAAGAGAGGAATGCACTGGCCCACAACCACCATACCACTCTACCTCCAGGAGGTATGACTACTACTAGGGAAGGACACGTGAGCTGCATGCCTGCCTACCCACTGTCCCCGTGGCTGCCTGGGACACATGATGACGCAACCCCCCCCCCCCCCCCCCCCCCCGCCCCCACCCTCTGCCCCCATACGGTTGTAGGGCACATCAGCGGCCCGGGACGATAGCGTGTGCGACAGCAGAAACCGGCGTGTACGGATATATGTGGGGCACGGGGGGGAGGAAGGGGGGGTCACAGCAGACAGGACAGGACAGTGGGCATCCACTCGCCTCCAACCCCCACTCCCTGCCTGCGCGGCGATGGGATCAAAGTCACAGCACAGGGAGAGAGAAAAGGAAAGGGAGAGAGGGCTAGGGCAAGGCTGCCTGCCCTGCCGCATTCATGCCACACATGACCGAACAAACAAACATACATACATAAATATGTAGCCTATGTACAGGTAACTGCCAATATAATGGAAACGCTTGAGTAAATGAGGGATACAAAGTACATTGAAAGCAGGAGCTTCCACACAGGTGTGGTTCTTGAACACTTATGGAAGATTCTGGAGCGGCGCCTGAGACAACGTTTTCCACCACCATCAACAAAACACCAAATGATGGAATTTCTCGTGGAAGAATGACGTCGCATCCCTCCAATAGAGTTCCAGACACTTGTAGAATCTATGCCACGGTGCCTTGAAGCTGTTCTGGCTCGTGGTGGACCAACCCCCTATTAAGACTATGTCGTCTATGTTGTCTATTGTCTATGTTGGTGTTTCCTTTATTTTGCCGTTTCAGGCAGCCCTCGTGCACCCATGCATACACACATGTAAATACTGCTCATGCATGGGAGGGAATTATGGTCGTAGAGAACAAAGTTCAGCTGGATAGCATCCAATTTAACCGAGGGATAGTCCGAGGCAGCAGGCAACACACACAGACACAAAACGTTTTGATATACACTGGTCAAAAAAATAAAGGGAACACTTAAACAACACAATGTAACTCCAAGTCAATCACACTTCTGTGAAATCAAACTGTCCACTTAGGAAGCAACACTGATTGACAATACATTTCACATGCTGTTGTGCAAATGGAATAGACAACAGCTGGAAATTATAGGCAATTAGCAAGACACCCCCAATAAAGGAGTGGTTCTGCAGGTGGTGACCACAGACCACTTCTCAGTTCCTATGCTTCCTGGCTGATGTTTTGGTCACTTTTGAATGCTGGCGGTGCTTTCACTCTAGTGGTAGCATGAGACGGAGTCTACAACCCACACAAGTGGCTCAGGTAGTGCAGCTCATCCAGGATGGCAAGAAGGTTTGCTGTGTCTGTCAGCGTAGTGTCGAAAGCATGGAGGCGCTACCAGGAGACAGGCCAGTACATCAGGAGACGTGGAGGAGGCCGTAGGAGGGCAACAACCCAGCAGCAGGACCGCTACCTCTGCCTTTGTGCAAGGAGGAGCAGGAGGAGCACTGCCAGAGCCCTGCAAAATGACCTCCAGCAGGCCACAAATGTGCATGTGTCTGCTCAAACGGTCAGAAACAGACTCCATGAGGGTGGTATGAGGGCCCGACGTCCACAGGTGGGGCTTGTGCTTACAGCCTAACACCGTGCAGGACGTTTGGCATTTGCCAGAGAACACCAAGATTGGCAAATTCGCCACTGGCACCCTGTGCTCTTCACAGATGAAAGCAGGTTCACACTGAGCACATGTGACAGACGTGACAGACTCTGGAGACGCCGTGGAGAACGTTCTGCTGCCTGCAACATCCTCCAGCATGACCGGTTTGGCGGTGGGTCAGTCATGGTGTGGGGTGGCATTTCTTTGGGGGGCCGCACAGCCCTCCATGTGCTCGCCAGAGGTAGCCTGACTGCCATTAGGTACCGAGATGAGATCCTCAGACCCCTTGTGAGACCATATGCTGGTGCGGTTGGCCCTGGGTTCCTCCTAATGCAAGACAATGCTAGACCTCTTGTGGATGGAGTGTGTCAGCAGTTCCTGCAAGAGGAAGGCATTGATGCTATGGACTGGCCCGCCCGTTCCCCAGACCTGAATCCAATTGAGCACATCTGGGACATCATGTCTCGCTCCATCCACCAACGCCAAGTTGCACCACAGACTGTCCAGGAGTTGGCGGATACTTTAGTCCAGGTCTGGGAGGAGATCCCTCAGGAGACCATCCGCCACCTCATCAGGAGCATGCCCAGGCGTTGTAGGGAGGTCATACAGGCACGTGGAGGCCACACACACTACTGAGCCTCATTTTGACTTGTTTTAAGGACATTACATCAAAGTTGGATCAGCCTGTAGTGTGGTTTTCCACTTTAATTTTGAGTGTGACTCCAAATCCAGACCTCCATGGGTTGATAAATTTGATTTCCATTTATAATTTTTGTGTGATTTTGTTGTCAGCACATTCAACTATGTAAAGAAAAAAGTATTTAATAAGAATATTTCATTCATTCAGATCTAGGATGTGTTATTTTAGTGTTCCCTTTATTTTTTTGAGCAGTGTATAATGCTGACACTGGACCCTGGCAAGAAAGCAACAGAGGGGCATGAAAACGACCAGAGTGAAACAACAAAGGGAAGAAATAAATGTCCTGCTATGTTTTTTGACGAGGTTACAAGGCGAGGAACTGTGCTTACTGTGCCACCATCACAGTTGGGTGTTAATCTATCGTTCCATCTATCTACCCATCTCCTCTCTCTATCCCTAACTCACTCCATCTCCCTCTGTGATTCCTCCCTCGACTCTTCACTCCCAAACTCCCCTCATCCCTGCTCTCTCTCTCAATCCCTCTCTCCCAGGCTACATCCCCTTTTCCGCCGCACCTCCAGGCCTGTGGTCTCTCCAGCGGCACATAATTAGTGCAGCCTTCCTCCTCTCTTTCCCTCCTTCTACCTCTCTCCACCCCCCCATCTCTCTTTCTGCCTTTCTCACTCTCTTCAACTCCCCCGTCCCGTTCCAAACAGCCCTGTTGCTAGGAGACGCGAGGGGTCGATTCAGTAAACGGCTGCCTGGCCCTCGCCCTGCCAGCCCACCCCACCCCACCCCCTCTCCTCTCCGGTGGGCGGCTCGGAATGAAGGGATGAAGGAAGGAGGAGAGCAGCAGCGTGCACAGCCCCTGCAGACGGGAGGGAGCGTGTCCAGCTGCAGAAGCAAGCAGATGCAGACAACCTGCTTCACTTCCAGGACACACACACACACACACACAGGACACTTACACACATATGCTCACAAACATGCTCATCAAGAGCACACATGTAGACAGGCCCATTATCAAACACACAGAAAGCCATCCCATACCCAGGCTTAAAATAACAAAAGACCCAGCTGGTGTGATAACATCAATGATAAAACATCTCTTAACCATACTAACATAAGCAGCCTGGCTTTCTATCTACTCAGGTGTGTGTGTGTGTGTGTGTGTGTGTGTGTGTGTGTGTGTACATGCAGCCCCATGCCTTTGTTTTTTTGCCAACAGTCATTAAGCCCAGATATAGTACTAGTATATACCGCTGCCAATTCCCTAATCATCCTCTTTATGCATCGGGCAACCTCATCATTGTGGTGGGTAGTGGGTACACGCCTCGGAGCAAGCTGCGGGCTGCAGGCAGGCGCAGCTGCAGTGGAATGCGGCTCCACAAAGCATACGTACGTTGGTGACCTGTTTATGTTCTCTTCTGTTCTCTCCAGTCAGAGAGAGAGAGAGAGAGAGACAAACAAGAGACACCCCTTTTAAGATGAGCCGTCCCAGAAACACAATACAGATGGGGCTCAGGGAGAGAGATGGAGGGGGATGTAGAGAGAGAGAGAGAGAAGAGAGAGGGAGAGAAAGAAAGAAAGAAAGAAAGAATAGGAGACAGAGAGACGGGGAAGAGGCTGGAGAAAAGGGTTGAGTGTATTGTGTTCACAGCTCTGTGTTATCTCACAGTGAATCCAACAGCCAGTCCCATTTTGTGGGCCAATCTTCCCTAAATGGCTGCGTTAGTAAACAAACTGATTACAGATCAGGGTGCCCACAGGGTGCCCAGCGTGTGCCAACCAGGGCAAGGCTCTGTGTCTGTCTGTCTGTCTGTCTGTCTGTGTCTGTCTGTCGTTACAGCTTCCGGAGGGCTGGGTGGCACAGTCTGGCATAGCCTTCCCCATCTTACTATCCCCATCCCGTTTTTCTCCCTCTCTCAAATCCTCTCTCCTTTGCTCTCATTCTTCAGATGCCCCTGTTCCATCTCCCTCCTCCCCCACCTCTCTCCTCCCCCACCTCTCTCTCTTTCTTTACCCTATCCTGCTCTCTCTACCCCCCCACCCACCCCATCCTCTCTCCTCTTTCTCCTCCTCTTCTTCTCTCCAGTCCTTTGACGATGCTTCATTATGTTAGCGTTAGTTGGGTTAAGGCGCTGGCGCTGGCGGCCTCCTCCTCTGCTCTCTCTCCAGTCGAGGATTAAAAAACTCGACAATCCCAATATCCCTCTCCAGACACTCCAGATCACTTCTCTATGCCTCCCCTCATCCTCCCCTCGTCCCTCCTCTCCTCTCGTCACCACCCCAGCGCGCTCACACGCTGCCTGCTATGTTCTATCGCCCGCGTTTCTATGTGCTAATTTCTGCACATACTGTACCACCCAGCAGCAGGAGAAATACAACACAACTACAAACATCATGGAATGAATGCCCCAGTAGCCCACCTGTTATAGGGACTACCAATAACATCATGGAATGAATGCCCCAGTAGCCCACCTGTTATAGGGACTACCAATAACATCATGGAATGAATGCCCCAGTAGCCCACCTGTTATAGGGACTACCAATAACATCATGGAATGAATGCCCCAGTAGCCCACCTGTTATAGGGACTACCAATAACATCATGGAATGAATGCCCCAGTAGCCCACCTGTTATAGGGACTACCAATAACATCATGGAATGAATGCCCCAGTAGCCCACCTGTTATAGGGACTACCAATAACATCATGGAATGAATGCCCCAGTAGCCCACCTGTTATAGGGACTACCAATAGAATATTTAAAAAGGGTGATGCTGATGATGAAAATGATG
Source organism: Salvelinus fontinalis (assembly GCF_029448725.1). Taxonomy (NCBI): domain Eukaryota; kingdom Metazoa; phylum Chordata; class Actinopteri; order Salmoniformes; family Salmonidae; genus Salvelinus; species Salvelinus fontinalis. Next base: position 42,218,101 of record NC_074695.1, read on the forward strand.
GTGATGATGATGAGAGGTAGTAGTCAATGGTTGTCGTTATCATCGTCATCATCATCAGTGTATTTAACTGTATCACAGAAGTGATACTGGTATTATAATCATTGTTGTCATTACAGCATGCTTTAGGGAGGGAGCGTTGCTTGTTGCATTGCAATTACCCTGTACAGACAGACAGACAGACAGACAGACAGACAGACAGACTCAGGCCCCAGTCCCAGTGAGGCGCCGTAGCAGGGCTAATTATCCAGCGGCGTTGGCAGAGCCGAGAGGGGCACAGTGAGAGGAGGGGGATGGGAGGATGGGTGTGTAGCGAGGGGGAGGGGGTTGGAGAGGCAGTCCTTTGTCCCACAGCAGCATCCTCTCCTGAGAGAGACGGGAGAAAGAGGAGGCATCACGGGGATTCACAAAGCCATGCTCTCTAAATCCCTCCATCCTTAGCACTCTAAACCACCATCTCTCCTCATCGCTCTCCCTCGCGCCGTCTCCCTCTCGCACCCCGTAGAGCACACTCGGTCAGAACCTACAGAAGACCGAGAGTGTGTGAGGACATTCACTTGTTCATTCAGTGAGTGACTGAGCGAGTCAGGATGGGTCGTGCCTCGTACACATAGTACAGGTTACATGCAGGGGGATGCCAATGGAATGCAAAGGTAACCTCCTGTAGAGCAGGGCCCTGCAGATGTATGTGTGTGTTCATATGGACGGGCCATTGTCTAATAATGAGGAAACGACACACTCCCTTCGGTTGGCTTATGGAGGTTAGCTAGCTGGGTAATGTAGGGGGAGGAGGTTCAAAAATTGAGGCCCCAGAGCCAATTAAAAACGGTGTTAATTTCTCCTCCATTGAGAACCAAAAAAGCTGTTCACCATGGCAACTGTGAGAATGCCAGGGGGGAGGTGAGCAGAGCCGTGTTCTCGTACAAACATCGACTTTGTTTCCAAGACATAGCGAGCTAGCAGGCAGCTGGACGACACACCGCCCCCACAGCTAAGCCACCACACACACTGCCCCATAAATGCACACACACAACATGCACACAGTTACATAGAGAGGACAAGGCCACATCCATAGCCCCACACGCAGAGATGCCCCGCCTTCAATTCCTACCACATGGTGTGTGTGTGTGTGCGCCTGCCTGCCTGCCTGCCTGCCTGCGCTTTGGTACAGAGTTTTTTACAGCTATACCACATCCTTCAACCAGAGGGGTAGTGGCTGACTGGCTGCACCCAGAGGCCTCTTAGCTTAGGCTGAAAGTAGTAGAAGTGGGTCAGTGTGTGTGTGTGTGTGTGTGTGTGTGTGTGTGTGTGTGTGTGTGTAAGCATCTGTAGTACTTGGAGTGTGCTCGTCTCTAACAAACAATCACAGAGCAGTGCAGAGCTGACACAGCCAAACATTGCACTGCAACGAGCCATACCTTTCAACACAAAACACACAGAGATACAGATTAAACACAGATAAGGCCAAGTCAACTGGTGTGTAGAAACTGAAAATCTGTCAATTCAGGGAGTTTATTTAAATTAGATTTTGACTTGTAATTAAACCTCCTGAAAAGACAGCACTACTACTATAGCAACAGTAGCAGTAGTGACTAACCTATCCAGCATTGTATGCAGTGTCCACCTCTGACCTCAGCTTGGCTCTCTCTGGAGAGGTGCAATATTATCTCTAATGAATCCAGAACACAACTAGCTAATAACATTCATCCCTTTCAACTCGGATGTGATGTAATTGCCTTTTTGTTCACTGGTCTTTGATGAAAGCCGTCCATTTGGCTTGTCAATGGGTCGGTCCTATGGCCCCGTGTGTGTGAGTGTGTGTGTGTATTATATGTTGCTACAGTGTGTGTGGTTTATTAGACATTTGCCCTTTGATAGTGTATCAATTATTTTTCAGTATTATATTATAGCTGTTTCAGTATTTCAGTATGCTTCTTTTTCATTATGTTTATTTTTCAGCATGCTTCTGTTCCAGTATGCTGCTGTTTCAGTGTTCCAGTATGCTGCTGTTTCAGTGTTCCAGTATGCTGCTGTTTCAGTGTTCCAGTATGCTGCTGTTTCAGTGTTCCAGTATGCTGCTGTTTTAGTATTTCAGTATGCTGCTGTTTCAGTGTTCCAGTATGCTGCTGTTTTAGTATTTCAGTATGCTGCTGTTTCAGTGTTCCAGTATGCTGCTGTTTCAGTATGCTGCTGTTTCAGTATTTCAGTATGCTGCTGTTTCAGTGTTCCAGTATGCTGCTGTTTCAGTATTCCAGTATGCTGCTGTTTCAGTATTCCAGTATGCTGCTGTTTCAGTGTTCCAGTATGCTGCTGTTTCAGTATTTCAGTATGCTGCTGTTTCAGTATTCCAGTATGCTGCTGTTTCAGTGTTCCAGTATGCTGCTGTTTCGGTGTTCCAGTATGCTGCTGTTTCAGTGTTCCAGTATGCTGCTGTTTTAGTTTTCAGTATGCTGCTGTTTCAGTGTTCCAGTATGCTGCTGTTTCAGTATTCCAGTATGCTGCTGTTTCAGTGTTCCAGTATGCTGCTGTTTCAGTGTTCCAGTATGCTGCTGTTTCAGTATTTCAGTATGCTGCTGTTTCAGTATTCCAATATGCTGCTGTTTCAGTGTTCCAGTATGCTGCTGTTTCAGTATTTCAGTATGCTGCTGTTTCAGTATTCCAGTATCCTACTATTTCAGTATGCTGGTGTTTCGGTGTTCCAGTATGCTGCTGTTTCAGTGTTCCAGTATGCTGCTGTTTTAGTTTTCAGTATGCTGCTGTTTCAGTGTTCCAGTATGCTGCTGTTTCAGTATTCCAGTATGCTGCTGTTTTAGTATTTCAGTATGCTGCTGTTTCAGTGTTCCAGTATCCTGCTATTTCAGTATGCTGCTGTTTCGGTGTTCCAGTATGCTGCTGTTTTAGTTTTCAGTATGCTGCTGTTTCAGTGTTCCAGTATGCTGCTGTTTCAGTATTTCAGTATGCTGCTGTTTCAGTATTTCAGTATGCTGCTGTTTCAGTATTCCAGTATGCTGCTGTTTCAGTATTTCAGTATGCTGCTGTTTCAGTGTTCCAGTATGCTGCTGTTTCAGTATTCCAGTATGCTGCTGTTTCAGTATTCCAGTATGCTGCGGTTTCAGTATTTCAGTATGCTGCTGTTTCAGTGTTTCAGTATGCTGCTGTTTTAGTATTTCAGTATGCTGCTGTTTCAGTGTTTCAGTATCCTGCTATTTCAGTATGCTGCTGTTTCGGTGTTCCAGTATGCTGCTGTTTTAGTTTTCAGTATGCTGCTGTTTCAGTATTCCAGTATGCTGCTGTTTCAGTATTTCAGTATGCTGCTGTTTCAGTGTTCCAGTATGCTGCTGTTTCAGTATTCCAGTATGCTGCTGTTTCAGTATTCCAGTATGCTGCTGTTTCAGTATTTCAGTATGCTGCGGTTTCAGTATTTCAGTATGCTGCTGTTTCAGTATTCCAGTATGCTGCTGTTTCAGTATTCCAGTATGCTGCTGTTTCAGTGTTCCAGTATGCTGCTGTTTCAGTATTCCAGTATGCTGCTGTTTCAGTATTCCAGTATGCTGCTGTTTCAGAACGGTGTTGACAGTTCAGAGACATGACAGTGGACTAACACACACTCCCACTTGTAGAGTGATGACACAGGTTGACTACTGTCACGGCAACTGTTTCGTGAAATGTCTCCAAATAGATCTCTCAGCAGAACTGTGTGTTGAGCACAAAAGTACTTAAAGTTGTACGTCACAGGGAGGAAAAACTTTCACAAACATGTTATCTGTCATTCGCAGAAAAGGAAGTCCTTGATGCCTTACTTGTAATAGATTCCAACTCCACTGGGTCTGGTCCAGTGTGCTGCCCCCCTCATTGTTGGCTTAGTAACCCCTATCTTAAATCTAACATTGTAATCAGGAAATATTCCAAAAGTATAGAAAACAGCATATGTGCTGCCACTCCATAAAGATGGGGACAGTAGTGATCTTGATCACTATCGTCCCATCTCCAGGTTTCCATGTCTAGCTAAGATTCTCGAAGAAGCAACTTCGCTCTTTTTTTATCTGAGCATGGTATTTTGAATATATACTGGACAAAAAATTTAAACGCAACATGTAAAGTGTTGGTACCATGTTTCATGAGCTGAAATAAAAGATCCCAGATATGTTCCATACGCTCAAAAAGTTTATTTCTCTCAAATTTTGTGTACAAATTTGTTTACATCCCTGTTAGTGAGCATTTCTCCTTTGCCAAGACAAACCATCGGACAGGTGTGGCATATCAAGAAGCTGATTAAACAGCGTGATCCTTACACAGCTGCACCCTGTGCTGGGGACAATAAAAGGCCACTCTAAAATGTGCAGTTTTGTCACACAACACAATGCCACAGATGTCTCAAGTGTGAAATTGGCATGCTGACTGCAGGAATGTCCACCAGAGCTGTTGCCAGAGAATTGAATGTTCATTTCTCTACCAATGTCGTCTTAAGAGAATTTGGCAGTATGTCCAACTGGCTTCAGAACCGCAGACCACGTGTAACAACGCCAGCCCACATCTGGCTTCTTCACCTGCGGGATCGTCTGAGACCAACCACCCGGAGAGCTGATGAAACTGGGGGTTTGCACAACTGAAGAATTTCTGCACAAACTGGCAGAAACCGTCTCAGGGAAGCTCATCTGCATGCTCGTTGTCCTCACCAGGGTCTTGGCCTGACTGCAGTTTGGCGTTTTAACCGACTTCAGTGTGCAAATGCTCACCTTCGATGGCCACTGGCACGCTGGAGAAGTGTGCTCTTCACGAATTAATCCCAGTTTCAACTGTACAGGGCAGATGGCAGACAGCGTGTATGGCGTTGTGGGGGGCGAGCGATTTGCTGATGTCAACGTTGTGAACAGAGTGCCCCATGGTGGCGGTGGGTTTATGGTATGGGCAGGCGTAAGTTACAGACTACGAACTCAATTTCCATTTTATCGATGACAATTTAAATGCACAGAGATTCTGTGACGAGATCATTGTCGTGCCATTCATCCGCTGCAATCACCACGTTTCAGCATGATAATGCACAGCCCCATGTAGCAAGAATCTGTACACAATTACTGGAATCTGAAAATGTCCCAGTTCTTCTATGGCCTGCATACACACCAGACACGTCACCCATTGAGCACGTTAGGGATGCTCTTGATCGACGTGTACGACAGCGTGTTCTAGTTCCGGCCAATATCCAGCAACTTCACACAGCCATTGAAGAGGAGTGGGAAAACATTCCACAGGCCACAATCAACAGCCTGATCAACTCTTTGAGGAGGAGATGTGTCACACTACACGAGGTAAATTGTAGTCACGCCAGATACTGACTGGTTTTCTGATACACGCCCCTACTTTTTTTTTTAAAGGTATCTTTGACCAACAGATGCATATCTGTCACGGATTCCCCTGGTACTGCTGCTCATGTCGTTCACCAGCTCCGGAGGTCTACGTCACCGGCCTTCTAGGTGCCACTGAACTGGACCATTACCACCAACCCCGGACTGTCTTGTCTCATCACGCACACCTGGTTCCCATTCCCCCTGATTAGGATGTGTATATATGTGCCCTCTGTTCCCCCATTGTCGTTGTCGGTTTGTTCCATGTCCGTTGGTCTTGTGAGTACCTGTGCTCTGTTGTATCGGCTTGCATGTTACCGTGTTAGTGTGCGCTTGTTAGTACGGGTCTCGTCCCGTGTATTTTTATTACGGGTCTCGTCCTGTTTACACCTCGCTCTTTGTTTGGGTTACAGCCCTGTGTTATATAATATATGTATGTGTTCATTTTGGGCTTCGTCCCCGTCATGTTCATGACGTGTGCTATTTTGGGTAGAGAAATAAAAAAACGATTTCGCATTCCTGCGCCTGTCTCCTCATTATACAACGTGACAATATCTCTATTCCCAGTCATGAGAAATCCATAGATTAGGGCCTAATCAATTTATTTTAATTGATCGATTCCCTTATAAGAACTGTGACTCAGTAAAATCTTTTACATTGTTGCATGTTGTGTTCACATTTTATTGTTCAGTGTAAATCAATCTGGGTTTAGGGTAGGTCACAGCACTATCACAGCAACCACATTAGTAGTTAATAAAACAGTCAATGCTTCAGATGCTAAAATGTATTGTGCTGCCATGTTTGTGGACTTGTCAAAAGTGTTTGATATTGATCATGCTATTTTATTGAACAAGTTGCCCTCGATTGGCCTGGCTTCCTGACTATCTTAGTGATAGAACTCAAGTCATCGTGATTGATGGGGTTAAGTCCAAATTTCTTGAAGTACATAAAGGCGTCCCGCAAGGGTCGATACTAGGACCTGCTCTTTTCACTATTCATTTAAATGCTATTGGTCAATCTGTTAAAAATTGTACATTTCATCTATATGCGGATGATACTATTATGTACGCAATTCCCCCGACGGCAGACCTGGCCGTGACAAGGCTACAGTCAGATTTTTTGCAACTGTGCAGGAAGACCTTATGTTTCGCAGAGCGGAGCAGGTGAACCCAAGAGCAGACTCAGACGAGGAGACTGGGATGAGGTAACCAAGGTATTTATTGAAAGACGGGGAAGATGGGGTACAGGCCAGGGAAAGCTTGAGCGGGTTGCAGGGAGCCATAGGCTAAGGCTGGAGCGAGGGGAGTTGGGGCTGGGTGGGCAGGTTCGGAGAGGAATCCAAGGAAGCAGTAGAGAGTGGGGGGTCCAGGACAGGATAGCAGGACTGACGAGACGTGGGACTGGAGACAGGTACCAGGGTCAGAGCAGACAGAATGAGCAGAGGTTACGATCTGGCAGCGTGGAAGTGGCAGGGCTGAGTATTTGTAGAGGTCTTGATTATGGAACAGATTGCAGATGGTGAGAATCTGCTTTACCTCCAGCACACCTGTTTCTGCCCACACAATCACACACACACACACAGAGAAAGAGGGAGAGAGCACTGGGGGACTGGCGGCAGGTTATGAAGACACAGGATGAGCAGTACAGGGTATGGCAGGCGCAGATGTAACACCATACTGATTTAAAACTCTTGCTTAAAACAGCCAAAACTAAACACATGTTGTTTTAATGTTCTCGTAAGATTGTCTCAAATGGATTACATCTTCACTCATCTGATGGTTCTATAATCAAACAAGTCCCTGCATACAAATACCTTGGTATTTGGATTGACAATGATTTACTGTTTAAAAAAAACGTATGAATGAGCTTGTAAAGGAGCTAAGATTTAAAGTGGGATTTGTTTTTTACAGAAACAGACCTCTCTAGTCAGCAGGAAGCAGATTGTCCAGTGAACCTTTCTACCCGTTCTTGATTATGGTGATACTATTTATCAAATTGCAGTTGCCACTACTCTTAAACCCCTGGATGCTGTTTATTATAGCGCCCTTCGTTTTATCACCGTATACAGTTTTATTACTCATCACTGAATTCTTTACCAAAAAAGTTGGCTGAACCTCTTTGAAGTCACGTAGATCACATCATTAAGCTCTTTTTGTTCACAAAGCCCTGCTCCACAAGCTTCCAACTTACCTAACTTCACTGTTAAGATTTTAAATTACAAGTTATCAAAACCGTTCACAGGGTTGGTTAACTCTGGAGACTCCTTTGGAATAATCTCCAAAATACGTTTCGATTGGATGCTTTGGTATCCCTAGGGCAATCAGACAGCTGACAGAGGATTTTTATAATGAAGAATGTGTTTTTTTTATTTACTGGGTTTTGTATCTTAATGTGTATATTTGGTTTATCTATACTTGCCTATTGATGTGTTCGTTTTTGTTCAGGGCTCATTTGCAAAAGCGACTTTAGTCTCAATATGACTTCCCTGTTGAAATAAAGGTAAATAATAATTTCATTGGAGAGGTTAGTGGGTGAGAAATACAGTAGATGGAAGCTGTAATGAAGGGGATTTCTGTCGGCAATTCGGAGTGTACTAAAGATTCAAGGTTACCCAGCAAACAAACATTCCCACAACTGTAGAGAGCATTCCCTTAAACCTGCACTGCGTAACTGTGTGCACAGGTGTTTTTGGAGACCCCTCTGGCAAGACTGCAGTATTTTTTCTAGATTAGAACACGATATCCCAGAAACCCCAGCTCTCATTGGTTGTCGCCGCTTGAATGAGGCACCAACATCCTCTCTGAGACTTTGTGGCTGTGTTACATAGTGGAAAGGGGGATACCTAGTCAGTTATCCAACTGAATGTATTCAACTGAAATGTGTCTGTGTTTAACCCAATCCCTCTGAATCAGAGAGGTGCGGGGGGGGCTGCCTTAAATCGACCTACATGTCTTCGACACCCGGGGAACAGTGGGGTAACTGCCTTGCTCAGGGGCAGAACGACAAATTTTTACCTTGTCAGCTTGGGGATTCGATCGAGCAACCTTCCGACTACTGATCCAATGCTAGCGGAAACCCAGTTTAGCCAATTTTGAGGCTGTGGTATTTAGTGACAACCCAAAAGGGTCTGGAAATTTAAGACTGGATGCCAATACGATAACAGTTACAGACAAGATTGAAGATTGCTGCGAGTCGGGAAGCAAGTTCAGGGAGTGAGTGTTTTAATAAATAAAATAAACACGAAACAAATGCTCCGACATGAAAACAGAGTCACTAACACCTGAGGAAAGAACCAGGGGGAGTGACAGATATAGGGAAGATAATCAAGGAGGTGATGGAGTCCAGGTGAGTGTCATGAGGTGCAGGTGCGCGAGACCGTGGTGACAGGTGTGCGGGATAATCAGCAGCCTGATGGCCTGAGAGGGAGTATACGTGACAGTACCCGCTCCCCGATGCGCGGCTCCAGCCGCAGGACGCCGTCAAAGGGGACGAACCCGGGGATCAGGAGCGGACACCCTGTTGTTGCGCGTGAATCTGTCAGGCCAGCTGAGGCACGGGAAGCTGTCGAGTCAGCTGGGGTGCGGGAACCTGACAGATCGGTTGAGCAGGGGAGCCTGGCGTTCCGGCAGAGGCATGAGAACCTGACGAGCCGGTGGAAGCAGGGGAGCCCGGCATTCCGGCAGAGGCATGAAAGTCCGGCGAGCCGGTGGAATCAGGGGAGCCCGGCGATCCGGCTGAGGCAGGGTGGTGACAGGTGTGCGGGGGATAATCAGCAGCCTGATGGCCGGAGAGGGAGTATACGTGACACCCTGCCATGTACAAGATAGTAATATGATGATAGCTTTAGTACATTAGAGCCACAGGCAGGGCTGCAGATAGAACTGGACAGGAAGACCTTGAAAGGGCTTCCCGATCGAAAGAAGAGAGGCTAGCCCGTGATGAAGGCAAGTCAAAATCGTTCACCTGTGGTATTGTTTACACGTTTCACAACATAATTATATCACATTTGGATGCATTCTGTAACTTCATGTTGATTCTTTTCTTATCATTACAGGAAAAATTGCAAGAGCTGTTCTTTGAAGAAAGGGGAGAGGTGCGGGAGCTGGCCGCTTCCCGTCTACCTGGAATGATTTCTTTGACATCCTGGAGTACCGGAGAGCTATCCCAGGGTCTCCGGAACAACATCGCTGGTACACCTGCATGAATTGCAGGTAGACTCCTGCACCTTACAACACACAACTGCTGCCATTTCACCACTGTAATGTTCCATTTATTTATTACCAAGTACAGTGTATTTACACAACAGGTTAACACTTTCCATGACTACACTGTACTTTATTCTTCATTTGGATCCCAATTAGAAAAAATACTCCATTTGGTGATATCTTTGTCAATCTTTTTTTTTTGTGTGAAATTTTCCTTGGTCTGGGTGATATCAGTTCAGTACTTTATCAGAACATTTCCCTTACACTGTGCTTTTGTTATTTTGAGGAAGTTTACAGAGCCTACCTTGTATTCTTGACGATTTGACCGGTCTGTGTAATCGGACAGACTTGTTTTGCAGTCTATTTACACCAGGGTAGTCCATCCGTTTTTCTGGATATCTACTATCTGCTCATATAAAGTGTAAACCATCAACAGCATAGATATCCAGAAAAGAGAACAGTTTAGTAAATCATTCTAAATCCATTCCAAAAGTACAATAATGATGACTATTGCTAGATTTTTTTTTTTTTTTTAAAGCACAATTAAAGTTGCCCGCACAAACTTCCCTTATTTGTATGATTTATGTGTTTGTTTTTAGGCCCACATCGTTCAACAACAATTCTGAGTACTCCTTAGGTTTTCACACTTCCTAGGAACCACCAAGTCTGACATCAGGAAAAGCTCCAGTCCTTCCCAACTCAACGGTGTGCTTGGCCACGTCTCCTCAAAGTTGTAGCAGCTGTTGTTGCTGGTACTTCAGGTAGTCTTGGGTCATCTGATCACAGGACCATTCTCCTTGGTAGCCACAAATGAGAGCCCAGTCTTCTCAACACTGCTCTCTGGAGTTCTGGGATGTCGATGTAGTCCTTTGCAGTTTTCAAAGCGTAGACACTTCACCTTTGAGACTTGATATTGTAGAGTCTCCTTTAGATTAAATATAATATTTGGTGAGTATTTTGTCTATAGGATTAACGATCACACCAGATTATCACACCTGATTAAACAAATTGCATTCTAAACTGAATACCATGACTAGTTGATTATTGGAGTCATGTGTTAGCTGGGGCTGGGGAAAAAGTGACACCAATCAGGGCCCCCGAGGACTGGAGTTGACCATCCCTAACCTAGATCAGAGATAAAACTAGCTAGTTTTAGAATGTGTTGTACAACAGCTGACTAAAGAAGAGGCATTCAGATCAAGCACAGGAGATGTGCAGCTGAGAACGTTTCCACGGTAACGGTGCCGCTTTACAATTCCGTGATGAAACTTTGAAACAAAGTTGCGACTTGTTGTAGCAAACGAGTGTCATGAACTACATACACAAGAAACAGGGTAACGTTTTTGACTTGTCAGAAATGTCAGCAAGCCAGGCTAGCTATGTACAGCTAGCTAGATCTCGTCTTTGCTAGCTAGCTAGCTAGCTGTTTAGCTGAAGAATGTTAGTGCACTGTTCTTTGTATGGCTAAATGGATCCATCTCATAGCAAGACTTTGGCTTAAGTTGTGAATACAGCGGTTCTCAGGCAGGCTATGGGCGCACTATTGTTACATCACATTGGATGCCCACTAGTGACTTATTGGAGTTTTTGAAACACAAACAATTATATATACACACAGTACCAGTCAAAGGTTTGGACACACCTACTCATTCCAGGGTTTTTCTTTATTTTTACATTGTAGAATAATAGTGAAGACATAAACTATGAAATAACACACATGGAATCATGTAGTAACCAAAAATGTGTTAAACAAATCAAAATATATTTTATATTTGAGATTCTTCAAACTAGCCACCCTTTGCATTGATGACTGCTTGGCATTCTCTGGGGGGGGTGGGGGCGTTTCTTTGGGACCATCAGGCGATGTCCTGACGACTGATATACAAGAATGTTCTTGCAACGTGGCAACCATATCCTGTGTATGTTTGGTGGGAAGTTGATGGAATATTCTCCCAACCCTCAAAAAACTGGACACCTGAATGTTCTTGCAACGTCCCATTAAACGTGTCTAGAACATTAAATGTTGTATATTCTGAGAACATTGTAAAAACGTTCTAGGTGAATTCCGTTTGACATTAAGAGAATGTTCTCCTAACTTTAACACACAAACATGCTACAAAAGGTTCTCAAAAGGATTTTTGCTAACATAGATAGAATGTTCCCCTAACTAACGGAAAACTGGACACTCAAACATTAGGGCAACATTACGGGTAGCATTACAAAAACATCCTCTCTCCCTAGAATTGTTAGCTGGGTACATACTGTAACATGACGTGTGTTAATGACACCAAATGACCTCCAGCATGCTATGGGAACATACCCCCAAGCTAAATTACATATTGTACAGTAGGTAGAATACAGTAAATTATGACATAAGATGACACACTGGAATGGCAAAGTATCTTCCCACTGGGCACAGATGTTTATTCAACGTCTATTCCACGTTGGTTCAACGTAATTTAATTGAAATGACTTGGAAACAACGTTGATTCAACCAGTGTGTGCCCAGTGGGTTACTTCCTCTCTATGTGAAGCCAGCAGTGAAGTTTGACTGGGTCAGGAGCGTGGGCCCTGAGCATGCACAGTAGGGAGGGTACTCACTGACACCAAGCCAATTAAAAGCCTGGTTAAAACCAATGATGTAAAGCATATAAACCCTGGATTGCTGATGCTATGTATCGAGAGGCTTTGAAGCCACTGGTCGGCCATCTTGGCACTCCCCAGTAGGAGCAGTCCTCCATAGGAATGAAAGGAATTATACAGTATTTCAGGACAAAATTACATGTGTTTTAGTATTTTTGTTTTGTAGTGGGGACAGTAACATTAGTAATCTCAAAAAATTATACTTTAAAGAAAATGTTTTATATCTTTTTTCCTTTTATGTTTAGCTCACATAATATAACTTAAAAGTATGCATTAAGGTGTCCGTAACAGAATAAGTGTGACAAAAACAAATGTATATTAATTTTTTTACAATGGTGGGGGAGTGGCTTCAACACAGCGCCCCCTATCAGTCATCACCCTGTCTTTCAAAGATAATTCGTAAAAATCCAAATAACTTCACAGATCTTCATTGTAAAAGGGTTTAAACACTGTTTCCCATGCTTGTTCAATGAACCATAAACAATTAATGAACATGCACCTGTGGAACGGTCGTTAACCTCTCTTGGGTAGGGGGCAGTATTTTCACGTCTGGATGAAAAGTTTGCCCAGAGTAAACTGCCTGCTACTCAGGCCCAGATCCTAGGATATGCATATTATTAGTGTATTTGGATAGAAAACACTCTGAAGTTTCTAAAACTGTTTGAATGATGTCTGTGAGTATAACAGAACTCATATGGCAGGCAAAAACCTGAGAAAAAATCCAATCAGGAAGTGGGAAATCTGAGGTTTGTAGGTTTTCAACTCTATGCTTATCCAAGATACAGTGGAAATGGGGTCATGTTGCACTTCCTAAGGCTTCCACTAGATGTAAACAGTCTTTAGAACCTTGTTTGATGCTTCTACTGTGAAGTGGGGGTGAATGAGAGAGGATTGAGTAAGGTCTCTCCCAGAGTGCCACGAGCTGACCATGCGCGTTCATGTGAGAGTTAGCTTGAGTTCCATTGCATTTCTGAAGACAAAGGAATTCTCCGGTTGGAACATTATTGAAGTTATATGTTAAAAACATCCTAAAGATTGATTCTATACTTTGTTTGACATGTTTCTACGGACTGTAATATGACTTTTTGGACTTTTCGTCCGTACTTTCCGCTGGACTTGCACGCGCGTCGTGAGTTTAGATTGTGTACTGAACGCGCGAACAACAAGGAGGAATTTGGACATAAATGATGGACATCATCGAACAAAACAAACATTTATTGTGGAACTGGGATTCCTGGGAGTGCATTCTGATGAAGATCATCAAAGGTAAGTGAAGATTTATAATGCTATTTCTGACTTCTGTTGACTCCAACATGGCGGATATCTCTTTGGGTTGATTTGTCGTCTGAGCGCCGTACTCAGATTATTGCATGGTTTGCTTTTTCCGTAAAGTTTAAAAAAAAATCTGACACAGCGGTTGCATTAAGGAAAAGTGGATCTAAAATTCCATGTATAACACTTGTATTGTCATCAACATTTATGATGACTATTTCTGTAAATTGATGTGGCTCTCTGCAAAATCACTGGATGTTTTGGAACTACTGAACATAACGCGCCAATGTAAACTCAGATTTTTGGATATAAATGAACTTTATCGAACAAAACATACATGTATTGTATAACATCAAGTCCTATGAGTGTCATCTGATGAAGATCATCAAAGGTTAGTGATTCATTTTATCTATATTTCTGCTTTTTGTGACTCCTCTCTTTGGCTGGAAAAATGGCTGTTTTTCTGTGACTTGGCTCTGACCTAACATAATCGTTTGGTTTGCTTTCGTCGTAAAGCCTTTTTGAAATCGGACACTGTGGCTGGATTTACAACAAGTGTATCTTTAAAATGGTGTAGAATACATGTATGTTTGAGGAATTTCAATTATGGGATTTCTGTTTTGAATTTGGCGCCCTGCAGTTTCACTGGCTGTTGACGAGGTGAGACGCTACCGTCCCACATAACCTCTCTAGGGTAAGACACTAACAGCTTACAGACGGTAGGCAAATAAGATCACAGTTATGAAAACTTAGGACACTAAAGAGGCCTTTCTACTGACTCTGAAAAACACTAAAAGAAAGATTCCCAGGGTCCCTGCTCATCTGCGTGAACATGCCTTAGGCATGCTGCAAGGAGGCATGAGGACTGCAGATGTGGCCAGGGCAATAAATTGCCATGTCCGTACTGTGAGACGCCTAAGACGGCACTACAGGGAGACAAGACAAACAGCTGATCATCCTCGCAGTGGCAGACCACGTGTAACAACACCTACACAGGATCGGTACATCCAAACATCACACCTGCGGGACAGGTACAGGATGGCAACAACAACTGCCCGAGTTCAGGAACGCACAATCCCTCCATCAGTGCTCAGACTGTCCGCAATAGGCTGAGAGAGTCTGGACTGAGGGCTTGTAGGCCTGTTGTAACAGAACTACAAGCAACAACAACGCCGATGGGCACAAACCCACCGTCGCTGGACCAGACAGGACTGGCAAAAAGTGCTCTTCACTGACGAGTCGCGGTTTTGTCTCCCCAGGGATGATCGTCGGATTCGTGTTTATCGTCAAAGGAATGAGCGTTACATCGAGGCCTGTACTCTGGAGCGGGATCGATTTGGAGGTGGAGGGTCCGTCATGGTCTGGGGCGGTGTGTCACAGCATCCTCGGACTGAGCTTGTTGTCATTGTAGGCCATCAACACTGTGCGTTACAGGGAAGACATCCTCCTCCCTCATGTGGTACCCTTCCTGCAGGCTCATCCTGACATGACCCTCCAGCATAACAATGCCACCAGCCATACTGCTCGTTCTGTGCGCGATTTCCTGCAAGACAGGAATGTCAGTGTTCTGCCATGGCAGCGAAGAGCCCGGATCTCAAACCCATTGAGCACGCCTGGGACCTGTTGGATCCGAGGGTGAGGGCTAGGGCCATTCCCCCCAGAAATGTCCGGGAACTTGCAGGTGCCTTGGTGGAAGAGTGGGGTAACATCTCACAGCAAGAACTGGCAAATCTGGTGCAGTCCATGAGGGGGAGACACACTGCAGTGCTTACTGACTGTTACTTTTGATTTTGACCCCCCCCCCCCCCTCCCTTTATTCAGGGACACATTCCATTTCTGTTAGTCACATGTCTGTGGAACGTGTTCAGTTTATGGTCTCAGTTGTTGTATATTGTTATGTTCATACAAATATTTACACATGTTAAGTTTGCTGAAAATAAACGCAGTTGACAGTGAGAGGACGTTTCTTTTTTTGCTGAGTTTATAAATCATTGGTTAAAACCATTCAATGACCCCGTGTCACACACACTCACAGATAGTGTGCACCGACACTCGCCTTACAACTCACTATCATGTTTCCTCCAGCCTCTTGAGGTCAGAAGCATGATGCCGATGCCAATTTGAATTCTCAGCCTTTAAACAGGGGTTGATTCAGACCTGAGGACACCAAGCGAGTAGAATCTGGGCAATTGTATCAATCAATCAACTACCTGGAAGAAAAGAAAACCAGCAGGCTCAAGAGTTAGATTTGAGTATCCTTCCCTGCTCTATGGGATAGATCGGTAACTTCTGACATCTTTACCCCTGGACCCTGGCATGTACTGTGCTGACAGGCAGTGACCCCATGGGGTTTTGGTCAAAAGTAGTGCATTATATAGGGAATAGGGTGCCATTTTGGACACACCCTGAGTGTGCATTTATACCCTCAGATCCAGACCCACGTACACCCTACACCCTACACCCTACACTCCACGTCTTCTTCCAGACAGTCATTTCACAGAGATTGTAATCTGGCCCTGATTATCTAAGAGAGTCAAAATCAATCTGTTACACCACCGTGCCTGTTTCAGCACACACAGCATATAGTGTAGATAGATATTTTCTACTCCTTAAAGAGCCGATCACACAGGCTTCATAACACATAGCTGGAGCTGCCGTTCTTGTCTCCTGCCTGCTATGCGCTTTGATTAATATGCTGCTTAATGGATCGTTCACCCAAATGACAAAATGACATATTGGTTTCCTCACCCTGTAAGCAGTCTATGGAGAAGGTATGACAGCAATACACGCGTTGGTTTTGTTTACCTGGCCACTGTTCAAAATACTTTTTAGCATTTGTGGCATAAATCCGATGCAAGTCAATGGTACCTATATTAGAATTTTATTATCATGTCCAAAGCATCCTAAAGTATAAAAAAATGTATAGTGTGACTCAATTAAGTTACTTATAGATGATTTGGACATGAAGCGTGAAATTGCTAATATACCATTGACTTTGAGTGAAGTATGCCTTTAATTCTACAGAGGGACTCCTAATATTATGCAGTCTGCCAAGCTGCAGTGTGCATTTCCTTTACATTTACATTTAAGTCATTTAGCAGACGCTCTTATCCAGAGCGACTTACAAATTGGAAAGTTCATACATATTCATCCTGGTCCCCCCGTGGGAATTGAACCCTGGTCCCCCCGTGGGAATTGAACCCACAACCCTGGCGTTGCAAGCGCCATGCTCTACCAACTGAGCCACAGAGGTATGTTTCATAAATTCCGAACTGATTGAACGAAATCATTCAAAAGCACTATCCTACACAGAAATACACAAATCTCACACACCAAAATACACAAACCCCCCAGAACGCTCCAGATCGAACGTCAGATATATGGAACAGCCCCAGGACACTTTGGATGGCTCCTCCATTGAACCCACTCTAAATGAAGTGGATTTTGTTATACTATAGGTGGCCTGTGGCCAAAGAAAACAAACTAATCTCCTGCCCCATCCAGTCTCTCTGTTGTTCTGTCGTTCTACCCCCTCCCCTCCCTCACTCTCTCTGTAACCCAGGACTCCAAAGTAACACAATTACTGCCAATCAACGACTTACAGCTGCACAGCCAGCAGGTAGCTGTCCACACACACCCACGGTCTTGGGAGGTTAGGGGTGTGGGCGCATACACAGCACCAGGGAGGATCTCCCCATTAGCGTGGAGCTCATCTTCACTCTCCATCCAAAACACAACACTACGCGTGACGTTCACCTCTTAGAAGACAGCCGTTGACTTTGCACGAGACAGTGAGGCTCAAATGTGTTTAATACACATTTCTGACACTTCTTCGCTAACATTATGGTCACCTACTTACTATGGTCACCAATGACATTCACTCTGAATTCTGGTCACCACATTGGAGCACCTGTCCTAGTGCTCCTCCACCCCACCACCTTCTGTCTCTCTCCTCCAGTCCTCCCTTCCCTGGCCCCCTCCTCTCCAGCTATCCGGGAGGGGGGGGGGGGGGGGGGGTCACAGAGGTCCGCCTGCATCCTGCCGTCTGATATGTGACACTTGTATGAATGACACTACAAAGATGAGGTTGGGGTATTAGGTGGAGTGGAGGGGGTGCAGGAGTGGGGGTGTTTTTGATAAGTGCAGCACACCTAAATGGGTGGCTACTTAAGGCTCCAGGAGAGAGCGAAAGTAGGTGTGAGTGAGTGAGTGAGTGAGTGAGTGAGTGAGTGAGTGAGTGAGTGAGTGAGTGAGTGAGTGAGTGAGTGAGTGAGTGAGTGAGTTCATTGTAAAAAGAGAGGAGAGTGTGTGTTGGGGGGTAGAGAAAGTAAGGAGCATAGGAGGCTGTGTGTTTGAACAAGGCCAGACAGGGTAGATAAGGGTAGTGAGAGGGGCAGGGTGGTGCAGTCACCTACTGTTTGGATCTCAGGCAGGGTCCCGACAAAGAGCGGGAGGAGAGGTTTAGGGACCTGATTGGCGAAAGCCTGCTGCTATGTACGACAGTGAAAATTAAACAATGATGTAGCCATTGAATTACATAGAACAAACGTACAGTATGTATCTTTGTGGATGTAACCAGGGGCGTCCTGCACCCATTATTTGAGAGGGGGCACAAAGTATGTGAAGACGGAGGCTGCGTCCCCCCCCCCCCTGAAGCTGGAGAATGTTGCAGCTTTTTCCTGCAATCTAAGCATACCTCTTTACCTGTTCAATTAACATTTTAATGAATGATGCACATTGATTCCTTCAGAACGTTTACGCCTTAGGAGTTTACTATAACTGTCACACTGGTATGTCACACATCTAAATGTCTGTCAATCTTTACATGCATAGCTCTCGCTATGAATTTCACAGTGGAAAATATTTATGAATTCCGACTTCATAAAATTGCTAGGTGGCTAGTATCACAGAGAAACAAAACATAAATATATATTTTTTTATTCATCCAAAAGAAATCAATAGGCTATTGATCAAATTAATGTACAAACATACCTGCTGCCCACCCTGGCAGCTAAAATCAAATCAACCGCTGTGTGTGTTACTCTGCACTCTCTCTGCTCCTCCACTGACGATACTGCACGTGATGGAGCAGGGGTCATCAACTAGACTCAGCCGCGGGACGTTTTTTTCTTGAGCGGATGGTCGGGGGGGCCGGGGCCGGAATTACAAATAATTTGTAGACTGCAAATTGACCGCAAGAAGCCCAAACAGATATAATATTTGACTAAAATATAATAATTTCAAACCTTGCTTACATTTGAATGCGATCACGTGTCTCCCTATTATGTGTGGGAATACCTTGGAAGAGATTTCTTAAATAAAATCCCTTGGAGCTTATTTCCTAATGTTTTTGTCCAACAATGGAGGGGGGGGGGGGGCAGTTGGGGAACCCTGCAATAGAGTATCTAGTGTCCTGCCTGTGCATGTCTTTGCTCCGTGCACCTTGGAAAGAACACCTTGGCTGATAGATCTTTTTTTATAAATAATTAATATTATGAAACATGGGCTTAAAAAAATGAAGTTTAGTCATTAATTTAACCTATGAAATTAGGACAAATCTGAGGGGACACGGGTCTTAAGGAATCTTGTATTTCACCTCAACTGCCCCAGCTCCACAACCTGACCATAACCGTACCCCGCCCTGCCCCGCTGCAGAGTGACATTTGCTGGATGACCGATGTGACTTTAGCCCCTCGGTTCAGAGAGGGGAGCATGCCCCCTGCTTCACCCCGGCCATTCCCTCATCGCCCTCCTACCACCCCTCAACAGAGAAACAGACGCACCGGGCCTCAGAGAGCAGGGGCAGGGATGGGGGGGGGGGGTCACACAACCAGAGGCCTACCCATTCACATCAATTTAGTCGTATTTATTTCTGCAGGATAAGGGCCCCTTTGAGATTAGAGAGATCCCAGGTCTGATATGAGGGCCGTCCCAATTAAGTTACCCCCGCGGGCCACCATTAAACCCTAGGCCATCGCCACGTCACCGCCATGGAAAGCAGCGGGAGGGGGAGGACCGAGGAGGGGGGGGGGCGGGAAATAGACACACACATAAAAACATACAGTGCATCCTCCCATCATGCACCCCCAACATGAGCATGCGTCATGCATGAACACACAAATAGCTCGTCAAACACATACAAAACAGGCAGATAGTTTGTGTGTCCTGTCTGTGTAAAACTAACCCTAAAACGCATGATAAGAGCCATCTCAGTTTCCTGTGCTGTACACTATATTTCTATTATCCTGTTTCCCCCCTCAGCACAGGAGAGTAGAGGATGGGTTGTGACTGAGCCCTGG
Organism: Salvelinus fontinalis; assembly: GCF_029448725.1. NCBI lineage: Eukaryota > Metazoa > Chordata > Actinopteri > Salmoniformes > Salmonidae > Salvelinus > Salvelinus fontinalis. The sequence goes on from NC_074695.1 coordinate 42,237,859, forward strand.
GTCATGCTCATTAGGGCACCCAACAGAAAACGTTTCTTATTAGACCAGTCCAGGTCCAGTCCTCTTTCAGTTTCAGTTTGTTTTATTACGTTTGGTGACTAATGAACATGGCCCTGTAGTGTGGGGCTGTTGCCGTACACAGCTCCGACCAGGACAGACGCTCATGTGACCCTATGTGGAAAGATTTGCCATATTACTGGTAATTGCGTATGGTGCCACACACAGAAACCTCAGATGCCCATCTGTCTCCTGTTTCCACTGACGGACGACATCTCGTTCAACCGTTTTCGATAACCTTCTGACTGACTCCTACTGCAGAAATCCTCACTTCCTACTCTTACTATCTGACCTGAGAACAGCTAAACTGGGGCCGTATCAAGCGTCTCAGAGTAAGGGTGCTGATTTAGATCACAACGAATACAATTACATGTACATGGGGGACCTTATCCTAGATTAGCACTCTGAGACGCTTGGTACACAGACATTAAGAATTGACAGCCAAACATAACTCAAGTCTGTGTATAAACAGAACACACACATTCTTCTTTTCCCTCGATCCTCTCGTCCCTCTCTGTTTGTGGTTAAAGAATGCAGCTGACAGACAGCGGCCTGAGAAGAGCATGGGCACAGAGCAGCAACAGTTGATCAAACTGCACTTAACTAAGTCAGCCCCCTCTAAGAGCAGGTGCAGCAGGTGATAGAGAGAGAGAAAGCGAGAAAGAGAAAGGGAGAGAGGGAGGGAGAGAGAGAGAGAGAGAGAAGAGAGCGAGAGCAAAACGAAGGAAGGAGAAAAACGTTAAGACCTATTAATAGGAGCCGCTGAGACGCTGGTGTCAACTGCTTGTGATGGCTAAGCTGTGGCGCTGCTTCCTCTAAGCCACACACACACACACACACACACACACCTCTTCCTCTCTCTCTTTGTCCCGTTTTGTTCTTCTCTCTTTCACTGCCTTATTCTCGCTATTCTTAATGCTGTGCCTACCTCACTTTTCTCTCTATTTGTCTGTCTGTCCGTCTGTTTTTCGGTGTGCTACTACTGTGCTACCACTCTGCTGTCTCCATCCACTCTCTCTTATAATAAGATCACAACATTACCCTTTTCACACTATTGTGTCGACCTAAACCCTAATATGCTGGTTCTGATATTTTTTCCAGTCCTAGGATGGTTCCAGCAACGATGGTAGATGCGGAACCAGGCCGGCACAGTTCGGATCGGTTCGGGTCAGTAGTGTTAAAAGGCCACCTGTGTCTAGAGCTGTTATGGTGACCGTATTACGGCCACACTAGCCGTCACGAGTCATGACCGCAGTCAAATTCTACATGACCTTTTAGTTATGGTAACAAGGCATCTCCAAGCTCTGATGGTCATTAGTAGCCTACCAAACTTCTAACAGCCTGGTACTCAGCACTCTATTGTCCCTCTAATCACTCTGACGTAAATGTAATCGAAAATCAGATCAAACACTTCATGAGAGCCCATGAGATCATGTTGCGCAACATTTCTATAGGCTATGCAATTGCGTAAGAAAACAGAGTTTTGATGGCCTCTATTAAAAATAGGAGGATACCATCATCTTTCAGGTGCATTTGCTGTTTGTTAGGCCTACTCATATTCAAATCAAATCCAATTTTATTAGTCACATGCGCGGAATATAACAGGTGTAGATCTTACAGTGAAATGCTTACTTACAGGCCCCGAACCAACATTGCAGTTTAAAAAAATACAGATAAGAATAAGAAATAAAAGTAACAAGTAAATAAAGAGCAGCAGTAAATTAACAATAGCGAGACTATATACAGGGGGGGGTACCGGTAGAGAGTCAATGTGCGGGGGCACCGGTTAGTAGAGGTAATATGTACATGAAGGTAGAGTTATTGAAGTGACTTTGCATAGATGATAACAACAGAGAATAGCAGCAGTGTAAAAGAGGGGGAGCGGTGGGCAATGTAAATAATCTGGGTAGCCATTTGATTAGATGTTCAGGAGTCTTATGGTTTGGGGGTAGAAGCTGTATAGAAGCCTCTTGGACTTAGACTTGGTGCTCCGGTATCGCTTACCGTGCGGTAGCAGAGAGAACAATCTATGACTAGGGTGGCTGGAGTCTGACCATTTTTAAGGCCTTCCTCTGACACCGCCTGGTATAGAGGTACTGGATGCAGGAAGCTTGGCCCTGGTGATGTACTGGGTCGTTCGCACTACCCTCTGTAGTGCCTTGCGGTCGGAGGCCGAGCAGTTGCCATACCAGGCAGTGATGCAACCAGTCAGGATGCTCTCGATGGTGCAGCTGTAGAATCTTTTGAGGATCTGAGGACCCATGCCAAATCTTTTCAGTCACCTGAGGGGGAATAGGTTTTGTCGTGCCCGCTTCACGACTGTCTTGGTGTGCTTGGACCATGTTCGTTTGTTGGTGATGTGGACACCAAGGAACTTGAAGCTCTCAACCTGCTCCACTGCAGCCCCGTCGATGAGAATGGGGGCGTGATCGGTCCTCTTTTTCCTGTAGTCCACAATCATCTCCTTTGTCCTGATCACATTGAGGGAGAGGTTGTTGTCCTGGTACCACACGGCCAGGTCTCTGACCTCCTCCCTATAGGCTGTCTCGTTGTTGTCAGTGATCAGGCCTACCACTGTTGTGTCATCAGTAAACTTAATGGTGTTGGAGTCATGCCTGGCTGTGCAGTCATGAGTGAACAGAGAGTACAGGAGGAGACTGAGCAAGCACCCCTGAGGGAACCCTGTGTTGAGGATCAGCGTGGCGGATGTGTTGTTACCTAACCTTACCACCTGGGGGTGGCCCATCAGGAAGTCCATGATCCAGTTACAGAGGGAGGTGTTTAGGTCCAGGGTCCTTAGCTTATTGATGAGCTTTGAGGGCACTATGGTGTTGAACGCTGAGCTATAGTCAATGAATAGCATTCTCAGATAGGTGTTCCTTTTGTCCAGGTGGGAAAGGGCAATGTGGAGTGCAATAGAGATTGCATCATCTGTGGATCTGTTGGGGCGGTATGCAAATTGGAGTGGGTCTAGGGATTCTGGGAAAATGGTGTTGATGTGAGCCATGACCAGCCTTTCAAACCACTTCAGTGCTACAGGTAGTTGTTTAGGCAGGTTACCTTAGTGTTCTTGGGCACTATGGTGGTCTGCTTAAAACATGTTGGTATTACAGACTTGGACAAGGAGAGGTTGATAATGTCAGTGAAGACACTTGCCAGTTGGTCAGTGCATACTCGCAGTACACGTCCTGGTAATCTGTCTGGCCCTGAGGCCTTGTGAATGTTGACCTGTTTAAAGGTCTTACTCACATCGGCTGAGAAGAGAGTGATCACAGTCTTCCAGAACAGCGTGTGTTCTCATGCATGTTTCAATGTTATTTGCCTCGAAGCGAGCATTGAAGTAGTTTAGCTCGTCTGGTAGGCTTGTGTCACTGTAATGGTTTGCAAGCCCTGCCACATCCGACGAGCGTTAGAGCCGGTGTAGTATGATTCGATCTTAGTCCTGTATTGACGCTTTGCCTGTTTGATGGTTCATCGGAGGGCATAGTGGGATTTCTTATAAGCTTCCAGGTTAGAGTCCCGCTCGTTGAAAGCGGCAGCTCTACCCTTTAGCTCAGTGCGGATGTTGCCTGTAATCCATGGCTTCTGGTTGGAGTATGTACGTACAGTCACTGTGGGGACGACGTCATCGATGCACTTATTGATGAAGCCAATGACTTATGTGGTGTACTCCTCAATGCCATCGGAGGAATCCCGGAACATATTCCAGTCTGTGCTAGCAAAACAGTCCTGTAGCTTAACATCTGCTTCGTCTGACCACTTTTTTATTGATCTAGTCACTGGTGCGTCCTGCTTTAATTTTTTGCTTGTAAGCAGGAATCAGGAGGATAGAATTATGGTCAGATTTGCCAAATGGAAGGCGAGGCAGAGCTTTGTATGCATATCTGTGTGTGGAGTAAAGGTGGTCCAGAGTTTTTTTCCCCTCTGGTTGCACATTTAACATGCTGATAGAAATTTGGTCAAACGGATTAAAGTTTCTCTGCATTAAAGTCCGCCGGCAATTAGGAGCGCCGCCTCTGGGTGAGCGTTTTCTTGTTTGCTTATGTCGGAATACAGCTCATTCAATGCGGTCTTAGTGCCAGCCTCTGACTGTGGTGGTATGTAAACAGCTATGGAAAACACAAAAGAAAACTCTAGGTAGATAGTGTGGTCTACAGCTTATCATGAGATACTCTACCTCAGGTGAGCAATAGCGCGAGACTTCCTTAGCTATCATGCACCTGCTGTTATTTACAAAAATACATAGTTCGGGATAGAACAGGATAGAACAGACAACACTGTTCTATCCTGCCGGTGCAGCGTATAACCAGCCGGCTCTATGTTGATAGTGTCGGCGCTCAGCTACGACTCCGTGAAGCATAAGATATTACAGTTTTGAATGTCCCGTTGGTAGTTTAATCTTCTGCGTAGGTCATCTATTTTATTGTCCAAAGATTGCAGGTTTGCAAGCAGAATTGAAGGAAGTGGGAGTTTATTCAATCGCCTAGGAATTCTCAGAAGGCAGCCCGCCCTCCGGACCCTTTTTCTCCACCTCCTCTTCACCCAAATGACAGGGATCTGGGCCTGTTCCTGAGAAAGCAGTATATCGTTCGCGTCGGGCTCATCAGACTCATTAAAGGAAAAAAAGGATTCTGCCAGTCCATGGTGAGTAATCGCAGTCCTGATGTCCATAAGTTATTTTCGGTCATAAGAGACGGTAGTGGCAACATTACATACAAAATAAGTTAAAAACTAAGTTACAAACAATGTAAATAAACAAACAAAAAAACAGTTGGGGGCATGTAAAACATCTGTCTTCTTCTCCGGTGTCATTTTATCATCTTGTTGGCTGACGAAAAATACATGTGGACATATGCGCCTCGGAATTCAAAAAGGACGTGTGCAGTTGCGTTCCCGATGTGTCTGCGTTCACTGTTGGCCTACTTCGAACCGGAGATAGATGCCTGTGAGAAGAACCCAATAACATGATGGGCATTGGCTAATAAGAATTGCGATATCTGAGAGAGCCATGTGAGTGAGAGGTGCTTCGGAACACGCAGCCAGGAGAAGGAAATTATGATTATTATATTCAGCCCAAGGGCACAACGGCCACTGGCCGCGAAAGGCATGGATTATTTTAGAAGGCATTACAGACACACTAGGGGGATGCCACCGATAAATTTGACGCATTATCAAGTGCTTGTCAAATTGTGAATGAGAGACTGATGAAGTGTGTGCAGCCTGTGCAAGAAACAAAGCAGAGCTCATGCCTTTCATGCAACTTTTTTCAAATCAACATTAGTCACATCATGAAGCCTTAGATTGTATTAAAATTTAAAACATATTGCCCAAGGTTTGTCCCACAACTAAAGTTACATTAATAACTCTAAATTAAGTATATAAGAGGACCTGTTTTTTGTTATAAGCACAACACAGAATAGCCATATGTGCACACTCCCTCAGAAATCATTTGGAGAAAAAATCGTTTATTTTATTCAGCTATGTACAATTGTATTCTTCATACTGTAAAATAATATAAAATAATGCCACAGAATTCTAAGCAAATCTTGTCTGCTAAATGAACTAGTGTAGCTCACAGCTATATGGCATGGCCATATCAGGGCCTAACATAAGGACAACTCAGAGTATGCTATTCTGTTCTTCTGAAATAGACTACATTTCTGCATATCATGTTTCTTTACACCTGTCTAAAATAAATAAGAGATTTATTGTATTGGTGTTGATTTAGACTTTTTAAAATGTAGATGTTCCAAAGTTCTGCATCAGTGGCCTGCAGGCTGTGCATGGAAGCCAGGAGATCCTAAATGTATTCACGTTAATTAATGGTCAACTACCGTGAGACCGCCAGTTATGTGCTTGACAATCACCGGCTGACCAAATTTCATGACCGCCACAGCCCTACCTGTGTCTCCTCCACTAAAACCCTTCATCGCTCCGTCGTTCCCCTGAGCAATGATTCACATGATCTTATTCTCTGTTGTTATCATCTGACTTTACTTTCCTGTGCTAAAGGTCACATTGCTTATAGAGTTCCGTCTAGAGGAGCCTTTTCGATTGAGCTTTTTCTGTCTCTCTAACTTTATGCTTCTCCAATAGAATTAGGTATTAGAATACCTGAATGGACATGAACATTCTAATGATGGGATGAAGATCAGCCATGTTGGTCAGGGAGTTGGTCAGCCATGTTGGTCAGGGAGTTGGTCAGCCATGTTGGTCAGGGAGTTGGTCAACAATGGTTTGGCAGTGCTGTGGTTAGACATTGTGTAAAATAATGAATTTGAAGAATTTTTCTGCACTGTATGTTTGTTAGCTAGTTAATCAGCAAATTTTAGAGGAATGATTCCATAAATTGTTTTAATTACCGGCCAATATGCCAACATTCCATAAAAAAAATGTGGTCCTCATGAGAGCCAGTTTCATCATTGCTCTTGATTGCACTTGAAGAAACTTTCAAAGTTCTTGACATTTTCCATATTGACTGACCTTAATGTCTTAAAGTAATGATGGGCTGTCATTTCTCTCTGCTTATTTGAGCTGTTCATGCCATAATATGGACCTGGTCTTTTACCAAATAGAGCTATCTTCTGTATACCAACCCTACCTTGTCACAACACAAGTGATAGGCTCAAATGCTTTAAGGTAAGAAATTCCACAAATTAACTTTTAACAAGGCACACCTGTTAATTGAAATGCATTCCAGGTGACTACCTCATGAAGCTGGTTGAGAGAATTTTTATTTTACCTATTATTTAACTAGGCAAGTCAGTTAAAAACGAATTCTTATTTTCAATGACAGCCTAAGAACATTGGGTCAACTGCCTTGTTCAGGGGCAGAACAACAGATTCTTATCTTGTCAGCTCGGGGATTCGATCTTTGGGTTACAAGTCAAATGCTCTAACCACTCGGCTACCTGCCACCCCAAGAATGCCAAGCGTGTGCAAAGCTGTCATCAAGGCAAAGGGTGTCTATTTTGAAGAATCTAAAATATCAAATATATTTTGATTTGTTTAACACTTTTTTGGTTACTTCATGATTCCATATGTGTTTTTTAATAGTTTGTCTTCACTATTAGTCTACAATGTAAAAATAAAGAAAAACCCTTGAATGAGTAGGTGTGAGGGAGCAGGCCTACATAGCTGCCTGTTGCACAAACATGTATGTGAGGGAATTACACACTTTTGCTCCATTAACACACACTTTCTTGTATTACACACGTGTGAACACACACACACACTGGGAGTGGGACCAGTGTGTGTGGCGTTTCCTTCCAGGTTTCTCCAGGCCTCAGGCAGCTTTCCAGAGCTCTGGCCTCATTCATCCACACACTGCCTATCAGGCCACAGCTCTCTACTGGCAATTAGAACACATTTACAACCTGCTCACTCAGGAATCTCACGTATACACACACAACAAATGTATACATACTGTTGAATTTAGAACAATTTACCCAGCTTAAACATACATCCCCCACATCCATCCCTTCCGCCCACACACACTACACAGCATACTAGTCCAATTTAAAAGTGGACAAAACCTCAAATACAAAACAAGCAGTGAGGGTGCAAGCTCATGCGTCCCAACAGAACCCTGAAGGCGAGCAAGACTGTCTCCATCACCATTTTTCAAGGAATAAACAGTACATACAAGCAGCACACAGGGGGAGCAACATCACAAAAAATAAGAAAACAAATATTAAATAAAGAGAAGAAGAAGGAAGGAAAATATACACATACACACCAAACCTACAGTACAGCCTATAATAGCAGCCAAATATCCTAAAGTGAAATATCCTAGATCAGATTCTGTGTGTAGCCTACATGAAGGTCTTGGACCAATTGGGTAGTGTATCAACACTTAATTAATTAACATTGGCAGTTGATTTCTTCTAATATAAAAATGTAATTGAATATTAATAACCAAACAATACAATATTCGGTTTAAACTTAGAGTTTTTATTTATTTATTTATTTATTATTTTTATTTTTATTTTTTTACAGCTGTTGAAGATGCTAAGATTATTTGTTTTTCCCATCATCACTGTTGCTCTATCGCTCAGCATCTCTCTACTGTACGCTCTGCTTGGCACAGCCCACTATAGTAGAATAGCAATGGAATAGCAGCAGGACTGGGTGAGAGCAGGCTGTGTCTCACAGTCAATCAGTCAAAATATGACCCTGCTGCCTTCAGACAGAAAGCAGACTTACAGCTACTGCCTTAGCTTCTGCCAAGACGCTGTTATGAGTGAGGTTGTCTCTGTGTTTAGCAGACAGCAGATTAACAGCTCCTCCAAAAATGTCCTGTAGCCGGCCAGCTCAAATTAGCCTACTGTCAGAGTTGAGCAAGTCAACAAGTCATATGACTGTCTGGGGTGCTTCCCAAGCTGCACCATATTCCCTACTCCTGGTGCACTATTTTTTGACCAAAGCCCAATGGGCCCTGGTCAAAAGTATTGGCCCTGGTCAACAGTAGTGCACTATATAGGGAAGAGGGCGCAATTTGACATGCTTTTTTTATGATTGCAAAGTATTTTAGAGGCGTTTATTGTATATCATCTTTTCACAGAGTAACTATCAACAATGGCCGTTTACAAATGGTTCGAAAGCAATCAGAGAGAGCCTTGAACCTGTGTGGAACAGAAGTAACAGACTCTAGTCCAGAAGCCTGTCCCCTATGCCTAAAAAGACTCCCTATTCAACCCTTTAAGACAACCTCAATGAAATCAGTACAATGGGAGAGGGAGAGGGGGAGAGAGAGAGAGATTCAGAATAGCCTCTTCAAATCTAGGACAGACACATTATCAAGTGTGGAGAAGACAGGAGCTCAAACTTTTTCATGTGACTTAGATGCAGAGGCAATGAGCAGCAGCAAACAGCTGCATTACAAGCTCAGCAGGTAAATGTGTGACTTTGAAATGTGTAGCCTACTCATCTTTGTAACAAATCCTCCCAATGAATGGTCTGTGGTTGTCCCCCCTGTCTGAACCTGGACCTCTACAAACTAGAATTTAGTTTCCATTGTCATTTACAGTCACAGATGTCTATCTTTTCAAGTCTCTCCACCCCCCTTTAACGTTCAATACCAAGAGCCACTAGAAGAACATTTAAAGAATAGGCTACACAATTGCACAGATACAATTTTAGAATGAGTTTCTAGCACTCTGCACACAGGGGTGAAATTCAATGATTCTTTTCAGTTGCATCCATGTCGTCAATGCATCACATATGTCCATGTTCATCATTGATGAGCTATAGGAAATTGCGCATGAACAGAATTTAATTGATTTGAGACTAAATAAATAACACTATGTAAATAGCGGGAACTGACAAAACGACTTTCTACGCATGAAATATTTCCGATTTTTTTAAAAACAATATAGCTTGGAAGCTTGCCCTCATGTGTGCAAACGCGCGCACACGCACAGTGGACTATCATGCCATCCGAGTTTACTAGTCTCATTTTTCTTTGGAGCCAAAATCACTGTCTAGGCGATGCTATTTGCGCGAACAGGGTAGTAATGAGAGCGCTGCGCGCATGGCACCATGGCACTGCCCGACCCATGACAGTGAGAACGGACTGGATCAAAGGGCCAGGGAAAGTTGCCATAGAGCAGTAGCAGGACTCCATAAACATATTTACATAGGAAAATATGGGCATCGTCACAGTGCGCACACACATTTACGCGCACAGTAAGGAAAGAGGAACATTTACTAACCGTCGCCTTGATGGGGACATACAGGACAGGTCTGTCGGCGGCTCCATTCTTGTTCTGGTCCCCTTGAATTGTCCCAACAAGGAACCCTTTGGACTTCACCCAGAATTTGAATTTGGCGTTGATGTGGTTGCTCTCGATGTAGACAGGGTCCGAATCATCGGTGTGTGAAAGGGTCTGGAGAATCTTATTGTATTTTCGCCGGGTGACTGTCTTTGTTTTACCAGAGTCCCCGTAAGTACGGAGACACCAGTCCTGAAATTCGCCGAACATCTCTCCTTCTAACACCACCGGGCTTCTGCTCCTTTTGGGTAAATCCACGCAGTTTTTTTTCGTTGACATGATTTCCCTCTGATGTCCCGTGTCCCTTTAGATAGGAGGACGGGGTCTCAAAAATAACTCAACACTAATAATACACTATTTTATTCGATTTATCGATTTATTTCAATTAACTGTTAAATGTCCCTCTCCTGGCTAGAAGGGGAGCCATATACGAGTTAGATTTATATTTCTGCGAGCAATGAGGAAGGATTCCGTATCAGGCAATGACGATTGGTGTGCTCTCACACCTGTTAGCGGAAACCGTTCGTCTCCTGTCCCAAAGGGTAATAACAAATGTCAGTAGCTCATATCCTGCGCTGAGGAACTGAAAGAGGGGCCGTCCTATTAAACGGGTATCTCCCACCTGTGTATTAAAGGTCTCCAATCTATAGAGATTCGCTGTTTGAATATCACATACAACACAACGTGGTAGCCTATTTGACGTTAAGTAAGGCTAGAATAAGGAGTGCATATTTTAGCACGGGTCCACAACTAATTAGAAGGAATGGCTATAGCAGCCCGGTCTGTCGTGATACCCTCCTCCTCCCAACTCCACCTGATTCGTGTTCCACCTGTTTGAATCGGACCAGAACGCCGCTGTCCCGAACCGTCTTACGTAGACGGAAATCAAAGCGCATCGATGTCTCTCCTGTTTCTCTACTGGATAACGCGTTAAATTGATCTAGCCTAAAATAAGCCTTAATATGAGCAAATGGTATATATTATGGACAGGCTCTTGTTCTTCTCCACACGAACTCCGTCGCGTCGATGGGACATGGGTGCGCGCAATGTCTAGCCGAAATCCAGGAAGTGCAGTCCCAGTAGCCGAAACGCACACAAAGCGTGGTTGCGCGACCGTCCCATGCGGGACCAAATAGCCGTTGGCACCGTTTCTTTCGTTTGATGGGCAATTGGTCATGTGAATAATTAATGTTTTTTCCCATTGTAACAAAAACCTAATTTCTATAAAATGCAGGGTTTTGAGCCATGCATAGCTTAAGCACATGACTGGTCCATTGTAAAATAATATCTCATTTTTTCACTATCCATATTGTCATGAAGGGATAACCTATTGATATAGCATAATGATAATATAAATACTGTCGTGGAATTAAGTATTAATGAATTGATTAAACATTATTAATTATTCATTATTGATATTATTCTACTCCTCACATATTTGATGTTTATCGGATAGGCTAGAGATAGACGGGAGAATGTGTTGAAAAAGCAGTGTGGCCGGTTTGAACACAAGCAGCAGCAATATGTTCTGGAGTGGCTTTTCTCCACCTGATCTTCGTGTTTGTTTAGGAAAAACATTTCAGTTTACTGTTTAGTTTTCTTTCAACAGTCAGTTGCCTTTTGTGGCTCCATCCAATGTCCAGATGTAATCACTGACGCAAAGCCCAAAAACACTCACACATCAAAATAAGAGGCCACCACACATCATCCAATATACCCAATTTTACTCAAGAGTCCTCAAATTTAAGATTGTAACTATTCCTATTCTTCATTCACCAGGCCATGCATATTATTTTGTAGCCTACATACTCAACATGTCAGCTGTATAGTATGTCATATAGTAATAGATAAAACAACTGTCTAGACTCTGTTTGCCTACATAGGAGAGGCTACCTTACCCTAAAGAAACACCCAGACTGTTATTGCTATTGATAACAGCTCATAACATCCAATCGTTTAGATGAACAGTCAAACAGAAGATCCCATTACAGCCCAATCACAGGCCATGGAACATCATGTTGGATCAATGGCATTTTATGACCTAGTATATTGACCCACTGTTTCTGCTTCCCTTGATGAAATACGTCACAGAATATACAAGGTGCGTTGTCCAAAATGAAAAACCTATAGCTCTTGCTGTAATTCCCATACCATACTATGTGTGTTTGTACAGTGCAAGTCATTCCCCATATATTTAATGAAAATACTATTTAAGTATAGTATACAGTATTTCATGTATGTGTATAGAGGACACTCAGAACCATCTGGGTAAAATCACTACTTATACCAGTACTAACATGGTTACTTGACTGTTTGATTAATTCAGGGGCTTCTAATGCTGTCAAAGGCTGTATGCTTGGGAACAACTCAATTGGAGGCTGTGTTTTTGGGTTGGGGCTGCGAGTAACCTTGAGTGGGTACAGACAGGAGCATGGATACTGTGTGCCCAAATTGCTACAGTATGTTTGTGTCAATGAGGGGGCCCTGTCTGGGTGTACAAGCCCCGGAACAGGACATCCCAAACCCCTTCATACCCTTAAACTGGTATTCTGTATGAGAAAGACAGTTTTTTTGTAATGTATTGTTAGTGATCTGGCTGAATATTGAGTTTGTTTAAAGAATGAGATTGCCCTGGAGTTAGAAAATATAGACCACTGTCACCAGTTGAGCTACCATCTATGGAATATACCAGATATGTGGCATGACAATTCTCATTTACACCAACAAAAATACACCACAACTTTGTTCCAGTTTATCTCCAAAGAATGTCTCTGTTACCTTGTCCTTTGGCCAATCAACTGTCTAAGTTGAAGTTCTGTTATTAAGAGCTTATCTACAGAACATCACAGTTTGTGTTGAAGTAAATGTCATGCTTATTGCTCAACCACTGACCCTAGCAGTCAGTATGTCAAAGAGAGCACTAGAGTCCCACCCATGTATAAAGTGGATGGCTGGGATGCTACAGTACAACAGGATGCTTTGAAATGCCATCTAATTTGACCATGATGCTCTGTAGTGCAATGGTTTGTGCCTGTGTCAATACCTGTGTCAATGTAGCCTGTACAGTCAGTGCACACACATGTGCCTGTTGTTGCCACAGTAGTCTCATTGTCACGGCGTAGTTCCAACCCTCTGCCACCGCTGCATGTGGGCTGTTGGGGTGACACCTGTTCCTGTGAGACCACAGGGACTAAACAAAAGGCCCCACCAGGCTCCCTAAACCCCACCACCAAACCATGGAGGAAACTGAATACAGCAGGGGAGAGGCTCCCAACAACAACAATGAAGATAGGCTATACTCAGGAGATAACTTTGCATTGATGTTGTATTAATGTTACATTGAGGTTCAACCATTTTTTGGGTGTGCTTCACAGGCTTATCTATTAATAAGAGTCCCTGCCCCAGAGGAATAAAGACAAAAAACTGCAACGGAGGGAATGAAAATAGAATAGACCTTCACCACGGCAAGAGAAAGTGTGTTACAAAACGCAGCCATCTTTTTTTCCCCTCCCTCTGCCTATTTTTATCTTTTTTCATCTCAGGGCTCCTGGAAGTTAGTGACCGGCCGGTTCGGGAAAAAACAAGTTAGTCCTGTGTGGTTAACACTTCATTCCTGTTTCTGTGAAAAGTCTGTGGAAATCCCAAGCGCTGGCTGGGGCCCGGGGTCGTTCTCACCTCTACGGGGCTGTCCTGACTGAGTTGTCTTGTTTTGGTTCTGTTACATTGAGCCAGTGATTAGCTGACATTGTTATTCGAATGTAAATATTTGTCTATTCCCTCACAAGATTGTGAAACACTAGGTTAAGTGTTGTAGTGTGTAAATGCATTTACATATAATGTGTACAGAAACACAGGCCTTCACACCACACAGAGGAATACGCACAAACACTTCTATAAAAAAAGACTCTGGACCAACCTAAAAAAAAATTTTTTTTTAAATAGTTACAAGTAAATAAATGAGGTTTTCTCAATTAAAAAAATATCAATTTGTTGAAACCAAATATACGATTCAATGCCAACTGTTGCCAATATTTGATTACTAACAAACCTATAAGTCGCAACCTATTTCTTTGAACACTCAATTTGCTTTTAATTAACCTTTGGTCAAACCTGCTAAATAATTTAAAAACAAACTAATATTTCATGTAAATACAACCCATCTTTTCATCTTGTTCATTTAGATTTTTATCTTTGGAGATAAAGTTTGTTCCATAAATTGAAATAATGACTCCAATAACTTTATTTAAATAAGACTTGCACATTTACCAGGTTCTTTAGTTTCACATGCACTTATGCAGGTATCATTTATGATTCAGTGCAGGGAGTGTGCAACTATAATAATACAAATAAACAAAAACAGAACATATTAACTGGAATGATATACACTCTCACGGGTGGCCAAAAATAACTAAAGCCACTCCTCAAACTCTTCAGATAAGCTGCCCTGCGCTACATTGAACAGACCTCTATGCAATATGCAATGTGCATGAGGGGTTGAAAGCAATTTAGAAACTTTCATTAAATAAAAAAATAATAAAAAAATCGCATTGATTTGTCAAATTCGTTATTTAATTTCAGACCAATTGAATGGAATATGTTGAATGAACCAAAGCATCCTTTTAATTATACCAATCAGTAAAAGCACTTCAGATAAACAGCCCCGTTCCACTTTTTACAGCGATAGCACATATAAACAAACCTAAACTAGGTGATATCTACAATTCAACTCTGCAAAATCTGTGCTTTGTCTCTCACTGTGCATATCAAGCAAAATATAGTGTCTGCTCCTTTGGCCTCACATGGCGACTGCCTGAAACTAACCAGCAAAGAAGTCAATGAAAGGTGACCTTAGTAGGCCACACATGCTTCTGACATTTGCTATGAATTAAGACCCTGACCATATGATTTCATAAGGTTTGTTTGTTTAAATGGTCATTAATAGGATGACTTGCACAGCAGGGAGTTATTGAGTCTAAATTGAAACAGAGGATGATCCTATCTCTGAATTAGTGGTATGCCGAACAAAGCTCACGGTGCCTTGCACGCACGCACACCACACCTGCCTCAGAATTAATGGAGTTAGTATCTTCTCCCATCCCTGACCGGATTCCGTTGAGAATAAAATCGACCTCATACTGACCTACTCAGTACCCCCAAACCGCACACGCACACACAGTCAGCCCTTTTTAGCGACCCACCCCTCTACACACACACACACACACACACAGCCCTGTTCAGTTCCCCAGACACACACACTAGCCTGTTCCTCCTGTATAATTGGAGAGAGCATCTCTTCCTCCCCCTGACCTAACACAGTGAGTAAACTCAAGCCCTAACCCCCCACCCCTGAAGACACAGACACACAGACACACACACACAGAAATGGTCTGGTGTCTGTCCGGGCCAATGGCTGATGCATCCCCCCTGCCTGCCTGCTGAGGCTGCCCTGCTCCTGGCTTCACACAAACCCAGGACCTCGCTGCTCTGCTCCCTTTCCTTCCCTCACTCGCTCGGCTAGCTAGAGCTCTGCGTTGCCATGACGGCAGTCAGCTGGAGGGACTGCAAGTGGGCGTTTAGGACGCCTGATCCTCGCCATCCTGCCTCTATGTGTGTGCAGGCAGGGTCCTAGGAAAGACTGTCACAGACTAACATCATACCAGCACACACACTCACATGCGTGTACGGACACACACACACACACATTGATATGCACAGCTCAGCAAACAAAACTGGGGAAGCTATCATTTTTGATTACGATGGTACACTGGCATGCACACAATAAGAGGGCATGCTGTGCACGCTAGAGAAAACACGCACACAGACAGACACACACACACCCTCAGAGAGACAGGCGCAAAAGGTAGAAACAGAGCTTCGATATAACCCATGTCTTTGTTACTGAGGTCTCTGTGCTGTGTCCCATATCTATTGCTCTCAAAAGCAGACCTACACTGTAGCACAGTCTATCAGTCAGTCAGACTGAGTCAATACTCTGATGCTTTCATCTATACATCACCATCTAGAACACAGGAAGCCAAATAAGGAAATACATGTTTGGCTTTGAAACCCCCACCAGATCAATATCTGTTTTGACTTGTTGCGCAAAGGTGTTGGTTCACAGCTGGAAATACATTATAAGGAAGCTGCATATGATTGCTGGTAATATATATGTATACTAAACAAAAATATAAACACAACATGTAAAGTGTTGGTCCCATGTTTCATGAGTTGAAAAAAAATACCTCAGACATTTTTGATTCGCTCAAAAAGCTTATTTCTCTCAAATGTTGTGCACAAAATTTGTTTACATCGCTTTTAATTAGTATTTCTCCTTTGCCAAAATAATCCATCCACCTGACAGATGTGGCATATCAAGAACCTGATTAAATAGCATGCTCATTACACAGGTGCACCTTGTGCTGGGGACATTTAAAGGCCACTCTAAAATGTGCAGTTTTGTCACACAACACAATGCCACAGATATATCAAGTTGAGGGAGCATGCAACTGGCATGCTGACTACAGGAATGGCCACCAGAGCTGTTGCTAAAGAATTTAATGTTCGTTTCTCTACCATAAGCCACCTCCAACGTTGTTTTAGACAAATTGGCAGTACGTCAAACCGGCCTCACAACCGCAGACCACATGTAACCATGCCAGCCCAGGACCTCCATATCCGGCTTCTTCACCTGCTGATTTCGTCTGAGACCAGCCACCCGGACACTCAAGGAGTAGTTCTGTCTGTATTGAAGCACTTTTGTAGGGAAAAAATCATTCTGATTGGCTGGGCCTGGCCTATGCCCTCCCAGGCCCACCACCCATGGCTGAGCCCCTGCCTAGTCATGTAGAATCCACAGATTAGGCCCTAATGAATTTATTTAAAATGACTTATATCCTCATATGAACTGTAACTCTGTAAAATCATTAAACTGTTGCATTTATATTTTTGTTCAGTTTAGGTTCTATGCAGTGCAGCTCGAACGCTGTGGATAGAGTAGAAAAGAATGACCACTTCGAGTAAAATCCAGAGATATGGCTCTAAATACATGTAGCCTATAACAAAACATATGCTGCTTTTCTTAGCCAAGGTTCACTAGAAATAAAAATGTGTCTCTGTGACCTACCTGGTTAAATAATAAATACATTTCTTCCTCGAACAGTCATCTTCAAAACGATTGGCACCCATTGAGCAAAATAAAGACTCTGTACAATAAATACACCATTGTAAAGTATACTCAGGGAGTCAGGAAGCAGGTGTAAAAGGTGAGTTTAATAGTAACAAACATTAAGAAAATACAAAACAGGAGAAATGTACTGAACGTAACCAATACTACCGGATGCTTACTGAGGGCTATGTGAAGGGAGAATAATCAGGGTGGTGATGAAGTCCAGGTGTGCTTAACGATGAGGAGCAGGTGTGCGCAATGATGGTTGCCAGGTGTGCGCAATGTGGGTTGCCAGGCCCGGTGATTAGTAGACCGGCGTCGAGCAGGAGTGTATGGAGGAATGGTCTAAAACCCCTCCCAATGTGTTCTCCAATCTCATAAAACATTTTGGAAAATGGCTCGGTGCTGTTATTGTCGCAAGTGGAGCGTGCCCGAGTATTGAAAACGGGTGACAATTGTTTTCACCCCACTCTTTTTGAGAAAAGAAAGATTTTGTTTAACAAGTATTTATTATTCTGAGCAATTGCCTAGCGTCAGCCTCGCACAGTAAGAAAACACTAAATTAATGTTCCCCCTTATACTCCATCCAACAATGCATTCATTTGATTGACTACAGTACCTGTTACAGAATTAATTGATAAACTTTTGTTCTTATGCTGTAGGATTACCCCAGCAATTATTTTATTAGCCTATCAAAGTCATTTTGTAACATATGTTACAACGCCTGGATAGGTATTTTTCCTATCAACTAACCACATATGGTATAGTAATCTGGTGCCCAGCAGCTCCATTCAATTTGCTTCTGTGCATGTTCGTTTTCACCATCACCGTCAGTTGCTCAGTCTCACACCAAAATTTGGTTTATGAAACTTAATTTAAACGTATTATGCATTTTGCAGTCGTTTAACTATTTAATATAAGTAATGTATTACTCACGTTAGAAACGTTAATCGCCTGCTTATTTGTTTCCCGCTTGTCCAACACCACGTGCTTCCTAGTATGGCGAGGCCAGGGTTGTGTTTATTTCACTTCAACGTTTGCTACATTGTGTGACGGTTTGCAGTGGCCTGCGGATGAGCTTGGCTAGCCAACGTTGCCATGACATTGCCTACAAGTGTTATCGGGGATTTCTATTGGAGAATAACTTTCTGCCAATCTTTAAACTGTACTGTCTTTGCTTTGAGGGACGTTTGCTCCTATTTGGTGGGTGTGGCCTGATCAACATGGGTGTGACCATCTGAAATCGTAAAACTCGTGCAGCACACAATATGGTGGCCATAATCACAAGGTTATTCAACTAGTAGTTTGGGACAGTTCCGTTTCCGGTTAATTCAACGTTGCACACCGTTCTGCCGTACTGAATGTAACACAGGTCCTACGGGGAGGTGACGCGCCTGATTGGGTGCCTATTCATGCTGGTGTGGTAATACTGATGGTTTCTCGGAACTAATGGCCTCTACGGTTGTTGCTAGATGGGAGTACAGCTACGGACCAAAAGTTGCATGTTCAAGATGCGTCGTGGACAACTGTAGCATTTTACCTACACTTCAAAAAGTTAGTTCTAAGCAAGCCAAAATATATTATATTGAGTGATAATTCAATATGTGTTTTGGTCTTTCTTACCAAGCTAAATGATCTAACACCATATCATACCATTAGTTTTAACTGAAGCAACAGGTTCATGATAGTGCCCTAATCCATTGTATGATAAAAGGCACAAAACCAAATCTAGAGAGTGCGTAGAACAGGTTAGACCACTCTATTCTATCAAAAGCTTTCTCTGCATCCAGCGATACTGCTAGCCCTTGACATTACGTGAAAAAGTCTCATGTGATTGGAGGACAGGCACTCTGGTACAAACCCCACCTGATCCAGATGTAATAAAGAGGGGAACCTAGCCTTCTCTAGGTTCATAGCAAGGATATTGGCAAACCATATACTTCTTCAATAAACTCAAAGGGTGAAAGTTGCACATTTGCATAGGATCCTTTCCTGACTTTGGTGGCAGAATGCATGCTCAATACCGTTTGGCAATTATGTCACCATCCAGTAGCACAAGCGAGGGAGACAATGTGTTCTGATCCTATACTGAAACCATCGTCACCTGGAGTTTTTCCATCTAGGTCTGAACTTCTAACGCGAGTGTGACAGGTGTGTCTTCGTGACAATGATCAAGCTGCTCACTGATTTGATAGTGCCGATGCAATTGCACCTTAGACCCGGGCAAACCATCAGCTATGTGGGTTGAATCTAGGCCAATGTCCCCTTTCTGTGAACTGTGTTGGTATGACCCAATCGAGGTAGGTTACCAACTAGTATTTATGCAAGTCTGTTACAAACCTTCAGGGCGAGGAAGTGGTAAATGGCTGAAAGTTGTTTGTGATATACTTGTTGTCAGCTGTAGGCCTTACACTGTGAAGTGTTTGCAAGAAAGCGATATATTCCAGCTTTTTCTTATTTTTCTGAGGATCCATCTGTAAATATCCAAGTCGACTGCTGAACACTATAGCCTTGCTGTAAATAAATCACCTGACTGTACCGCAAAGACTGTTATCTAGCACCTTCCTACCATCCATCCAAGACTGCATCCCACAGGTAAATTAGACACCAAAGGAGCAGTCGCCCCACTGATCCATAAGCATGGCTTTAATAACTGCGGTGTCTGAGGCCTGTACAGCAGACCATGATGGCTATTTAATGACCTTCTATCCATCTTATGTAGCAGCTAAACAAGACGGCACCCCATGCTCCGGGGCCCCGCACAGCGCCTCAAATGAATCCATCATTTTTCATACAGTATCAACCTAAAACATGTAAATGTGATACAGTAAGGTTAGGCCACTTCTCAAAATGGGAGAGTTCAACTATGGGGACATTATGGAACGTCGGCAATGGAAGCAAATATTCATTAGCCTACTCACGAAGCAGTTGTGCACAGGGTCATTTAAATGTTACACTAAACAGCCAAGTCCACAGGCCTATATAATATAATAAATACCAAAGATATCCTAGGACTGTATTGTTCTTTGTTCATGAAGGATGTGTCCAGATTATTTGTGTGTGTGTGTGTGTGTGTGTGTGTGTGTGTGTGTGGTCGTCACACAGAGCTACAGGGGACAGCCTTCTGAGTTGAGAGTTCACCTCTCCACTCACCCTCCATCCCTCTCTCCCTCCCTCCCTTCTCGCTCTCTCTTTCCCTCCATCGCGCTCTTTCCCTCTCGCATTACTATCCCCTGTTTCCTTGCTGCAGGCTGGAAGGGAGGGAGCGTACAGGCTCAGCATCATACCATCTCCCCATCCCCCCACTCGGAGCAGAGTACTGCATCCCCTAGAAACAACCCCCCCCCCCCACCCCCCCCGATGAAAATATGCAAATCTATGATCGCTGGGTAGACTTGTCCCTGCCGGTCAGACAGACACACACTGGAGCTACTAATATTGAGTGTCAGTTAACTACGTCCTGCAACAAGGGATGCCGCAAAAATTGTGTCTGTATCAACCCAATGTCCCAATAGCGGGACGAAGCGAAGTGTCAGTGTGGGGTGGGAGGGGGGGGGGGGGGGTGTACATCAGAAGGAGGACAGAGTCACTGGAGTCAGAACGGTAAAAATATAAACCCCAGAAGGACAACAGAGCAGTAACACAACCTTTCGTTTGCTCTGTGTGCCTGTGCTTGGTTGTTCTCATACTATGCGATTATGTCCAGGTGTGTGTATGTGTGTGTGACAGAGACCGAGTCCCCATGTGTGCAGGCCAGGAACAACATGCCAAAGATTGCCTGAGATTCAATGACAGGATAGTAGTGAGAATTTCCAACACAGATTTGTATGAGCGTTAGAAACACAAATAGTCTACACTCTCAGAAAAAAAGAATGCCACCTAGAACCATTTTTCCCTGTAGGACAGGGGTCGGCAACAGGAGGGATTTTCTTTGGCCCCCCAAAGTTTTTAGTAAACAAAAGAAGAAGATTAAAATCATTAGGAATTCAGCTGAAATGATTTTAATTCAGGAAATCTGTTCCTAATTATTACCACAAATAAAAAGAGATGTGTTTGTGTTACAATCATTTCATACGTTGATTATGTTGAATTTTGAAATACAATCTCTTTTTGGGCTTACTTGTGGTCAATTTGCAGTGTACAAATTACTATAACTATGTTCCAGTCCCCCGATCATCCTCTCGGACTAAAATCGTCCAGCGGCTGAATCTAATTGCCTACCCCTGCTGTTGGAGAACCCTCTGAAAAAAAGTTTCTGATAGAACCCTTTTCGATTCTACATAAAACCTCTGATTCCACACAGAACCCTTGAAAGGGTGCTATTTGTAACAGAAAGGGTTTATCTGACCTGAATGGGTTCTATCTGGAACCTTTTTCCAGAGGGTTCTCCTACACGGACAAATGGTTTTACACATCACAGTTTTTTTTTCTGAGAGTGCACACAAATACACCCCACACTCACACACACACACACACACACACACACACACACACTATTAAAAGGGAGCCTTTATCAGCTTGCTGAGCTGCACATTCAGTCCATCTGTCTAAGGAAGATGTCACAGAACCTATTGACTCACATGACCTCTGACCTTCTCCAGCCTATCAAGTTATGCCCCCAGGTCAGGGCCGGCGTGTGCTTCCCATGCAGCTGCCTTGATGGAGCTTGGAGGTGGGGGTGTGGTGGGGTGAGAGGGGACCCAAGCCGGGGGTGGGGGTGAGTAATTTTACACCAGCTTTCACACTTTTGGCGAGTCCATTTAGCCGTAATTAAAAGGACACCCCCCCCCACCCAGCAAGCCTCCATGTCCAGGTTTTCTGAACAACCCCCCCCCCCCCCCCCCCCCCCTTCCTCCATCTTTCCATCCTACTCGCCCTCTCTCGCTAAGCCCTAGCCCTTTCTCTGTGTAGACCTGTTGTGGTTGCACCTGCCAGGTCCAGGGAGAGAGCTGCTAACACTGATTGCATCATAGCCCAGACAGGGGAAGAGATTTGCCTCATTCATTTGCGATTTTCTTTGTAAACCAGGGCTTGATATTTCCGTTACTTCATTGGAAAATGTGTGCGTGCGCACGTGGGTGTGTGTGCGTGCAGTGTTTGCAGAGTTACACAAAAAGGAGAGTAAATAAAACAGCAAACAGTTGTACACGTGAAATAATGACATACAGTATCCAAAATAATGTCGTTGTCCCACATGTACATGAGTATCCACTATCCACTGCACTGATGTTACAATACAGCACACGATGTTGTAGAAACAGACATGGCCACGCCCATTATATATCAGTAGGTATCTATCTATCCTGCACCAGGGAGACTTTTGAACCAAACCTTATTTGTTCCAATTTGTCTCTGACTCAGTCAGTGGTCTGGTCTGGTATGTGTGCGTGTGTGTGTGTGTGTGTTTGTGTGTGAGGGTGAGAGAATGAGAGAGAGCGAGGTAGGTATTTTCCCTGCAACACCGTTCTCTGCCCCCAGCCTGTCTCTCTCAGACCTCTCTGTCTCCTCATGCCCTCCAGGGCTTTTGTCTGTTCCTCTCTCATTCAACAACAGCTGTGCCCTGGGGCTCACCTTGTCCCCTCCCTCCCTGCTTCTACTCTCCCTCCACTCTCAGATTAAACTCATCTCTCTCTCTCTCTTCAATTCAATGGGCTTTATTGGCATGGGAAACACATGTTTACATTGTCAAAGCAAGTGAAATGGATAAACGAAAGTGAAATAAACAATAAAAAAATTAACAGGTAACATGACACTCACAAAAGTTCCAAAGGAATAGAGCCATTTAAAATGTCATATTATGGCTACATGCGATGTGCAAATAGTCATCAAAATTGGATTTGTTGTCAAATTCTTTGTGGGTCTGTGTAATCTGAGGGAAATACGTGTCTCAAATATGGTCATACATTTGGCAGGAGGTTAGGAAGTGCAGCTCAGTTTCCACTTCATTTAGTGGGCAGTGTGCACAAAGCCTGTCTTCTCTTGAGAGCTTTGTCTGCCTACAGCAACCTCTTTCAATAGCAAGGCTATGCTCACGGTGGTCAGGTAATCTGCCACTGTGTAGTCTCTGTTTAGGGCCAAATAGCATTCTAGTTTGCTCTGTTTTTTTGTTAATTCTTTCCAATGTGTCAAGTAATTATCTTTTTGTTTTCTCATGATTTAGTTTGGTCTAATTGTGTTGCTGTCCTGGGGCTCTATGGGGTCTGTTTGTGTTTGTGAACAGAGCCCCAGGACGAGCTTGCTAAGGGGACTCTTCTCCCGGTTAATTTCTCTGTAGGTGATGGCTTTGTTATGGAAGGTTTGGGAATCGCTTCCTTTTTGGTGGTTGTAGAATTTAACAGCTCTTTTCTGGATTTTGATCATTAGCGGGTATCGGCCTAATTCTGCTCTGCATGCATTATTTGGTGTTTTACATTGTACACAGAGGATATCTTTGAAGAATTCTGCATGCAGAGTCTCAATTTGGTCTTTGTCCCATTTTGTGAATTCTTGGTTGGTGAGTGGATCTCAGACCTCACAACCATAAAGGGCAATGGAGTTCTATAACTGATTCAAGTATTTTTAGCCAGATCCTAATTGGTATGTCAAATTTTATATTCCTTTTGATGGCGTAGAAGGCCCTTGCCTTGTTCACAGCTTTGTGGAAGTTACCAGTGGGGCTGATGGTTAGGCCGAGGTATACAGTTGAAGTCGGAAGTTTACATACACTTAGGTAATATATTAAAGAAGTAACAAAGACAAATAGAAACAAATTTGGCACTCGAGCATCATAACATTACCCATCCCCCAACACTGTCAACAAAGAGTCAAGACTAAAACATTTCGCCTTGGTGGTGTGCAGACTGGTTTTATGTTATTCTCAACGATTTCGCACAAACCAGAAGAAATGCAAGAATATGTCTGTGAAACTATATACAGTTGAAGTCGGAAGTTTACATACACTTAGGTTGGAGTCATTAAAACTAGTTTTTCAACCACTCCACAAATTTCTTGTTAACAAACTATAGTTTTGGCAAGTCGGTTAGGACATCTGCTTTGTGCATGACACAAGTAATATTTCCAAAAATTGTTTACAGACAGATTATTTAACCTATAATTCATTGTATCACAATTCGAAGGGGTCAGAAGTTAACATACACTAAGTTGACTGTGCCTTTAAACAACTTGGAAAATTCCAGAAAATGATGTCATGGCTTTAGAAGTTTCTGATAGGCTAATTGACATAATTTGAGTCAATTGGAGGTGTACCTGTGGATGTATTTCAAGGCCTACCTTCAAACTCAATGCTTCTTTGCTTGACATCGTGGGAAAATCAAAAGAAATAAGCTAAGACCTCAGAAACAAATTGTAGACCTCCACAAGTCTGGTTCATCCTTGGGAGCAATTTCCAAATGCCTGAAGGTACCACGTTCATCTGAACAAACAATAGTACGCAAGTATAAACACCATGTTATGGCCGTCGTACTGCTCAGGAAGGGGACACGTTCTGTCTCCTAGAGATGAACATACTTTGGTGCGAAAAGTGCAAATCAATCCCAGAACAACAGCAAAGGACCTTGTGAAGATGCTGGAGGAAACAGTTACAAAAGTATCTATATCCACAGTAAAACGAGTCCTATATCAACATAACTTGAAAGGTTGCTCACCAAGGAAGAAGCCACTGCTCCAAAATTGCCATAAAAAAGCCAGACTACGGTTTGCAACTGCACATGGGGACAAAGATCATACTATTTGGAGAAATGTCCTCTGGTCTGATGAAACAAAAATTGAACTGTTTGGCCATAATGATCATCGTTATGTTTGGAGGAAAAAGGGGGAGGCTTGCAAGCCAAAGAACACCATCCCAATCGTGAAGCACGTGGGTGGCAGCATCATGTTGTGGGGTTGCTTTGCTGCAGGAGGGACTGGTGCACTTCACAAAATAGATGGCATCATGAGGACGGAAAATTATGTGGATATCTCAAGACATCAGTCAGGAAGTTAAAGCTTGGCTGCAAATGGGTCTTCCAAAAGAACAATGACCCCCAAGCATACTTCCAAAGTTGTGGCAAAATGGCTTAAGGACAATAAAGTCAAGGTATTGGAGTGGCCATCGCAAAGCCCTGACCTCAATCCTATAGAAAATTTGTTGGCAGAACTGAAAAAGCGTGTGCGAGCAAGGAGGCCTACAAACCTGACTCAGTTACACCAGCTCTGTCAGGAGGAATGGCCCAAACTTCACCCAACTTACTGTGGGAAGCTTGTGGAAGGCTACCTGAAACATTTGACCCAAGTTATAAAATTTAAAGGCAATGCTACCAAATACTATTTGAGTGTAAATCAACATCTGACCCACTAGGAATGTGATGAAAGAAATGGAAGCTGAAATAAATATTTCTATCTATTATTCTGACATTTCACATTCTTAAAATAAAGTGGTGATCCTAACTGACGTAAGACAGGGAATTTTTACTCTGATTAAATGTTAGGAATTGTGTAAAACTGAGTTTAAATGTATTTAGTTAAGGTGTATGTAAACTTCCGACTTCAACTGTATATAGTTTTTTTGTGTGCTCTAGGGCAACGGTGTCGAGATGGAATTTGTATTTATGGTCCTGGCAACTGGACCGCGCTCTCTCTCTCAGTTCAATGTTTACATTGCCAAATCAAGTGAAATAAACCATAAACAAAAGTCAGAAGAAGTAAATTTAACATCAACAAAAAAATATTACGAATGAACAGTAAACATTGCTCTCAAAAAGGGTTAAAAAATATATACATTTCAAGTGTTATATTATCAGCTATCAGTCTCTCTCTCTCTCTCCTTTATTCAACTCACCCATTCTTATTGATCTCTCTTTCCTACTTTTCATCACATATCTCAGTCTTTATCTCTCGTCTTGCCCCTCAAACTCGATCTGCAAGCGGACACACAGTGCAAACATGATTGTCCATAGAGGATTCAATGAGCCATCTGTTGTAAACATGTTCATATTTCTATGGTATCACTCTCTTTCCCATCACATGCCTTTCTCATCTATAGCAATGAATAGTCAGGATGTCTTCCCGTTCCTAAGTCATAGGTGGTGCCTCAACCCACCAGTCAGTGTGGTCAACCCTGAACACTAACCTCCCACTCCCACAGAAATGGCAGTCTGTCTCTGTGAAGGCCATGTCAGATTCTAGTCCTCTTCCGCTACGGACAGTTAGTAGAGCACATACGCAGGCAGCCATATAAAGCGGTGTGGATCTTCCATCCACAACCCCCTCAGATTTGTCCTGTAAAACATATGTATATGTTTTACAGGACAAATCTGAGGGGGTACATGCACCCTGTGGACATGACGCCTCTGTGTGTTGTGGATGGAAGATCCACACTGCCTTATATATATATATTTTTTTTTTTAAATCTTTGTAATACCACTAGCCACCTAGCAATTTTATGAAGTTGGCTTTAGCTATCCCAGATAGTTTCCCAATCTCCCAACCTCATTACTAGCTACCAAAAAGCCCAAAAGCCATATATATCAATCAAGTTAGAGTAGCTAGCTTGTCTAACTATTTTAGCTGGCATGCCTGCTGACAAGTTTGATAGACTTTAGAAAAGAAAGCAATTACTAAATGTAATGAAGAAGACTCACATTTCTTTCAATCTTTTACCCAGATTTTAGCAGAGATGCAGAGAAGCATACTGACTTCTTTAAAATAAACTTAGACATGCTGAAAAATAAATGACACAGAGTCAAACGTGGATTGCATATATTTTATGTGTTTGATACCGTTCCATTTATTCCATTCCAGCCATTACAATGAGCCTGTCCTCCTAAAGCTCCTCACACCAGCCTCGTCTGTGGCACACAGCTCTTGTATGTAAAGCATATGTACAGTGCCTTGCAAAAGTATTCATCCTCCTTGGCATTTTTTCCTATTTTGTTGCATTACAACCTGTAATTTAAATAAATCCAAATAAAAATCTCATGTAATGGACATACACAAAATAGTCGAAATTGGTGAAGTGAAAAAAAAATATATATATATTTCTTTTTTTACGGAAAAGTGGTGCGTGTATATGTATTCACTCCCTTTGCTATGAAGCCCCTAAATAAGATCTGGTGCAACCAATTACCTTCAGAAGTCGCATAATTAGTTAGATTTCACAAAGGTGGACTTTATTTAAGTTTCACATGATCTCAGTATATATACACCGGTTCTGAAAGGCCCCAGAGTCTGCAACACCACTGAGCAAAGGGCACCACCAAGAAAGCGGCACCATGAAGACCAAGGAGCTCTCCAAACAGGTCAGGGACAAAGTTGTGGAGAAGTACAGATCAGGGTTGGGTTCTAAAAAAATATTAGAAACTTTGAACATCACACGGAGCACCATTAAATCCATTATTAAATTATTAATTTTTAAAGAATATGGCACCATCAAGTAAAACGCTATGTCTGGCGCAAACCTAACACCTCTCATCACCCCGAGAACACCATCCCCACAGTGAAGCATGGTGGTGGCAGCATCATGCTGTGGGGATGTTTTTCATCGGCAGGGACTGGGAAACTGGTTAGAGTTGAAGTTATGATGGATGGTGCGAAATACAGGGAAGTTCTTGAGGGAAACCTGTTTCAGTCTTCCAGAAATTTGAGACCGGGGCGAAGGTTCACCTTCCAGCAGGGCAATGACCCTAAGCATACTGCTAAGTAACACTCGAGTGGTTTAAGGGGAAACATGTACATGTCTTGGAATGGCCTTGTCAAAGCCCAGACCTCAATCCAATTGAGAATCTGTGGTATTGTCACGCCCTGGCCTTAGTTATCTTTGTTTTCTTTATTATTTTAGTTAGGTCAGGGTGTGACATGGGGGATGTATGTGTTTTGTATTGTCTAGGGGTTTTGTATGTTTATGGGGCAGTGTGTAGTCTAGGGTTGTGTATGTCTATGGTTGCCTAGATTGGTTCTCAATTAGAGACAGCTGTCTATCATTGTCTCTGATTGGGAACCATATTTAGGCAGCTATATTCATTAGGTAGTTCGTGGGTGATTGTCTATGTGTAAGTTGCCTGTGTCTGCACTTATTGTTTATATAGCTTCACGTTCGTCGGTTTGTTGTTTTTGTTTAGTTTGTATAGTGTTCGTTTCGTCTTCGTCTTCAAATAAAGAAGATGTATTGTTATCACGCTGCGCCTTGGTCCTCCTCTCTTCCACGTTACGACGATCATGACAGGTATGACTTAAAGATTGCTGTACAACAGCGGAAGCCATCCAACTTGAAGGAGCTGGAGCAGTTTTGCCTTGAAGAATGGGCAAAAAATCCCAGTGGCTAGATGTGCCAAGCTTATAGAGAAATACCCCAAGAGACTTGCAGCTGTAATTGCTGAAAAAGCTGGCTCTACAAAATATTGACTTTGGGGGGGTGAATAGCTATGCATGCTCAAGTTTTCAGTTTTTTTGTCTTATTTCTTGTTTGTTTCACAAGAAAAAAATATTTTGCATCTTCAAAGTGGTAGCCATGTTGTGTAAATCAAATGATACAAACCCCCCAAAAATCTATTTTAATTCCAGGTTGTAAAGCAATAAAATAGGAAAAATGCCAATGGGGGTGAATACTTTCATAAGCCACTGTACAATTTCCAGTGATCATCATAACCACGGCTATGGCGATCATTGAACCTACATACAGTACATTCGGAAAGTATTCAGACCCCTTGACTTATTTCATTTTATGGAACAAACTTTATCTCCAAAGAGAATTGGAATTGGAACAAGCTGAAAAGATGGATTTAATTTTCATAAAATATTCGTTTGTTTTGATATTATTCAGTAGGTTTAACCAAAGGTTAATTAAAAGCAAGTTGAGAGTTCAAAGAAATAGGTTGCGACTTGAAATTTAGGTTTGTTAGTAATGAAATATAACAGTTGGCATTGAATAATTTACAGTGCATTCGGAAAGTATTCAGACCCCTTGACTTTTTACACATTTTGTTACATTACAGACTTATTCTAAAATGTATTTAAATAGATTTTCCCTTATCAATCTACACACAATAACCCATAATGACAAAGCGAAAACAGGTTTTAATAATGTTTGCTAATTTATAATAAAAAATATGACACTGAAATATGACATTTACATAAGTACTCCGACTCTTTACTCAGTACTTTGTTGAAGCACCTTTGGCAGCGATTACAGCCGCAAGTCTTCTTGAAAATGACGATGATAACCAATGCCTGGTCCACCTGGTTTAGTGGGTGTGCATAACAATGCCTTAATTAAGCATGGAAATGGATGCAAACTTTGTCAAAACCCTCCATGTGTCACGTTCCTGACCTTATTTTCCTTTGTTTAGTCTTTATTTAGTTGGTCAGGACGTGAGCTGGGTGTGTATAGTCTATGTTCTGTGTTTCTATGTTTAGGTTTGTCATATTGGCCTGATATGGTTCTCAATCAGAGGCAGGTGTTTTGCGTTGTGTCTGATTGGGAACCATGATTAGGTAGCCTGTTTTCACTATTGGTTTGTGGGTGATTGTTTCCTGTGTCAGTGTTTGTGCCACACGGGACTGTTTTGGTTAGATTTACTTTTGTTATTTTCTATTGTGTCTTGTTCAGTTTATTATATTAAAACCATGGACACTTACTACGCTGCGTCTTAGTCCGATCCCTGCTACACCTCCTCTCCAGACGAAGAGGAGGAAATCTGCCGTTACACCATGCTGCTAGGGGAATATTCCAGTCCATTTAACACTGGATATTTTTATTCCTCATCATGCATAATTTTTCTTTTATTTCAGAGGTGACACTCAGTCAACACCTGTATGGCTGCATCTGTTGTTGGCAGCTTTATCAAAACTGGTTTTTAGACATTTTTACTAATTTAATGAAGTATTCAGACCCTTTACTCAGTACTTTGAAGCACCTTTTGCAGCGAATACAGCCTCGAGTCTTCTTGAGTATGACGCTACAAGCTTGGCACACCTGCATTTGGGGAGTTTTTCCCATTATTCTCTGCAGATCCTCTCAAACTCTGTCAGGTTGGGTGGGGAGCGTCGTTGAACAGCTATTTTCAGGTCTCTCCAAAGATGTTCGATCGGGTTCAAGTCCAGGCTCTGGCTGGGCCACTCAAGGACATTCAGAGACTTGTCCCGTTGCCATTCCTGCGTTATCTTGGCTGTGTGCTTAGGGTCGTTGTCCTGTTGGAAGGTGAACCTTCGCCCCAGTCAGAGGTCCTGAGTGCTCTGGAGCAGGTTTTCATCAAGGATCTCCCTGTAATTTGCGCCGTTCATCTTTCCCTCGATCCTGACTAGTTTCCCAGTCCCTGCCGCTACAAAAAATCCCCACAGCATGATGCTGCCACCACCATGCTTCACCGTAGGGATGATGCCAGGTTTTGTCCAGACGTGACGTTTGGCATTCAGG
Source organism: Salvelinus fontinalis (assembly GCF_029448725.1). NCBI lineage: Eukaryota > Metazoa > Chordata > Actinopteri > Salmoniformes > Salmonidae > Salvelinus > Salvelinus fontinalis. The sequence continues at coordinate 42,268,241 of NC_074695.1, forward strand.
TTAAATTTTGGTTTCATCAGACCAGAGAATCTAGAATCTATGGTCTGAGAGTCATTAGGTGCCTCCCTGACCAAGGCATTTCTCCCCCAATTGCTATGTTTGGCCGGGCGGCCAGCTCCAGGAAAAGTCTTGGTGGTTCCAAACTTCTTCCATTTAGGAATGATGGAGGCCACTGTGTTCTTGGGGACCTTCAATGCTGCATACATTTTTTGCTACCCTTCCCCAGATCTGTGCCTTGGTACAATCCTGTCTCGGAGCTCTACGCACAATTCCTTTGACCTCATGGCTTGGTTTTTGCTCTGACATGCACTGTCAACTGTGGGACCTTATATAGACAGGTGTGTGCCTTTCCAAATCATGTCCAATCAATTAAATTTACCACAGGTGGACTCCAAATCAAGTTGTAGAAACATATCGAGGATGATCAATGGAAACAGCATGTACCTGAGCTCAATTTCGAGTCTCATAACAAAGAGTCTGAATTCTTATGTAAATAAGGTTTTTATTTATTTTTTATTTGTCAACATGTCTAAAAACCTGTTTTCGCCTTGTCACTATGGGGTATTGTGTGTAGATTTGTTTTAGAATAAGGCTGTAACGTAACAAATTGTGGAAAAAGTCAAGGGGTCTGAATACTTTCCGAAGGCAATGTAATTATTGGCTCCGTTGATAAAGATGAGCAAAAAAGACTGTATAAAATAAATGATACAACATTTTTGGGAGCCAATTATATTATGTTATTCTAATACAATTGCCCAGAGAAAGAGATTTTGTTTAACAAGTAATAGATTTTTTCTAAAAAAGATAGGGGTAAAAATGATTGACAGTGGTGGGTCTTGCGTCGAAGGAAAGATGCATATGCTGAAAAATGTATCCATGCTATTGTCACTTCTAGATTAGACTACTGCAATGCTCTACTTTCTGGCTACCCGGATAAAGCACCTAATTAACTTCAGTTAGTGTTAACACGGCTGCTAGAATCTTGACGAGAACCAAAGATTTCATCATATCACTCCAATGCTAGCCTCTCTACACTGGCTTCCTGTTAAGGCTCGGGATAATTTCAAGGTTTTACTGCTAACCTACAAAGCATTACATGGACTTGCTCCTACCTATCTTTCTGATTTGGTCCTTCCGTACATACCTACACGTACGCTACGGTCACAAGACACAGGCCTCCTTACTGTCCCTAGAATTTCTAAGCAAACAGCTGGAGGCAGGGCTTTCTCCTATAGAGCTCAAATTTTATGGAATGTTCTGCCTACCCATGTGAGAGACGCAGACACGGTCTCGACCTTTAAGTCTTATTGAAGACTCATCTCTTCAGTAGGTCCTATGATTGAGTGTAGTCTGGCCCAAGAGTGTGAAGGTGAACGGGAAAGACACTGGAGCAACGAACCGCCCTTGCTGTCTTTGCCTGGCCGGTTCCCCTCTCTCCACTGGGGTTCTCTGCCTCAAACACTATTACAGGGGCTGAGTCACTGGCATACTGATGCTCTTCCATGCCGTCCTTAGGAGGGGTGCGTCACTTGAGTGGGTTGAGTCACTGACGTGATCTTCCTGTCCGGGTTGGCACCCCCCCTTGGGTTCGTGCTGTGGGGGAGATATTTGTGGGCTATTCTCTGCCTTGTCTCAGGATGGTAAATTGGTGGTTGAAGATATCCCTCTAGTGGTGTGGGGGCTGTGCTTTGGCAAAGTGGGTGGGGTTATATCCTGCCTGTCAACTCTTCTGCCTGCGGCTATGAAACCCTGACCTGTTCACAGGACGTGCTACCTGTCCCAGACCTGCTGTTTTCAACTCTCTAGAGACAGCAGGAGCGGTAGAGATACTCTGAGTGATCGGCTATGAAAAGCCAACTGACATTTACTCCTGAGGTGCTGACCTATTGCACCCTCGACAACCACTGTGATTATTATTCTTTGACCCTGCTGGTCATTATTAACATTTGAACATCTTGGCCATGTTCTGTTATAATCTCCACCCGGCACAGCCAGAAGAGGACTGGCCACCCCTCATAGCTTGGTTCCGCTCTAGGTTTCTTTCTAGGTTCTGGCCTTTCTAGGGAGTTTTTCCTAGCCACCGTGCTTCTACACCTGCGTTGTTTGGGGTTTAGGCTGGGTTTCTGTATAGCACTTTGTGACATCAGCTGATGTAAGAAGGGCTATATAAATATTTTTGATTGATTGATATGCAGAAAAGAGCCCCATACCTACTGTAAAAATATGGTGGTGGATCTTTGATGTTATGGGGTTATTTTGCTTCCTCTGGTCCTGGGGCCCTTGTTAAGGTCAATGACATCATTAACTTTATCCAGTAAAAGGACATTTTTGCCAAAAATCTTGTTAGGAGGCCTAGCGTTTAGCGTGTTGGCCCAGTAACGAAAGGTTGCTGGTTTGAACACCCGAGCCGACAAAGTGAAAATCTGTCTATGTGCCTATGAGCAAGACACTTAAACCCAAAACTTGTTTATCCTCCAGCAAGACAATAACCCCAAGAACACTATAACCCATAAGGAAATGGTTAATTGACCACCAAATTTACATTTTGCAATGGCCATCTTAGTCTCAGTACTTAAATCCCATTTAAAACCTCTGGTTTGAATTGAAGAGGGCAGTCCATATGCGCAGACGAAGGATATCAAGGATCTGGAAAGATTCTGTATGGAGGAATGGTCTAAGATCCCTCCCATTGTTCTCCAACTCATAAAACATTATAGAAAAATTATTATTACCATTATCCTCGCATGGTGAGATATTGAAGGCTATTGAAAAAAAAATTGGCAATAATTTTTTACCCAATATTTTTGGGAAAAAAAGTATTATAAAATCTCTTTCTGAGCAATTGTATTGAAGGAATATGTTCCATAATGGCATTTTGCACAAGATAAACAAATACATACATACATTTTTTTTTTATTTCAACACCCCAACCTGCCCAGGGACTGCGGTTGAAAATTAGCCGGCTGGCTAAAACCGGCACTTTTACTGAAACGTTGATTAATGTGCACTGTCCCTGTAAAAATAAACTCAAACCCAAACTCAACCTCTCCCCGCCACAAATCTATACTGAACAAAAATATAAACGCAAGATGCAACAATACATGCAACGATTTTACTGAGTTACAGTTCATATAAGGAAATCCGTCAATTAAAATACATTTATTAGGCCTTAATCTATGGATATCACATGACTGGGCATGGGCGCCAGGGCCAGCCTAATAGAATGAGTTTTTCACCTTAAAAGGGCTTTATTACAGACAGAAATACTATTCAGTTTCATCAGTTGAACAGGTGACTGGTCCCAGATCATCCCGCAGGTGAAGAAGCCGGATGTGGAGGTCCTGGGCTGGCGTGGTTACACGTGGTCTGTGGTTGTGAAGCCGGTTGGACGTACTGCCGAATTCTCTAAAACGCTGTTGGAGGCGTCTTATGGTAGAGAAATTAACATACAATTCTCAGACAACAGCGCTGGTGGACATTCCTGCAGTCAGCATGCCAGTTGCATGCTCACTCAAAATGTAGACATCTGTGGCATTGTGTTGTGTGAAAAACTGCACATTTAAGAGTGGCCTTTTATTGTCCCCCAGCACAAGGTGCACCTGTGTAATGATCATGCTGTTTAATCATCTTTTTGATATGCCACACCTGTCAGGTGGATGGATCATCTTGGCAAAGGAGAACTACTCACTAACACATTTGTGCACACATTTTGAGAGAAATACGTTTTTTTGTGCCTATTTGAGCTCATGAAACATGTGAATAACACTTTAAATGTTGTGTTCATATTTTTTGTTCAGTAGACATAGAACAATCTCTTGATCCAAAACCACTGTTTTTGCACCCAATCTGTATGGAGAATGTTTATGCCACACTGTCCTCTGGTGTTACATGTGTGCAAGTGCAGCTCATAAAATAAAGTCAGCACTTCTCGATCTGAATAATACTATATTGTTTGACTGTAGCTCATCATTTGAAATTTACCTAAAACAAATGATCTCATTCTGTAGAATTTGAGAGTAGTGAGAATAAATGCCATTGATTCCCAGCTCCAACCCTTTAATCCCCACCTCTCCACCCTATTCATTGTGTTCACCTACAGTACGTACCACTCTGGTCCTCGGCATCTCGTTGTAATCAATAAGTTAATAGATATACTCCACTCCTGCTTCAGCCCTCCTGTTTAGTGAAAATCACTGGTTAAGCATTCGGTCGGTGCTTTTGGTTTTCACAGAGAACAACAACAGTATGTGTGTTCACGTCAGCCTCCCATTGCAAGGCACCTCAACTCCCTTAAATAAATGAATAAATCAGGCTTTGATGTTCTTTCTCTCATGATCATCAACATGTGTGGCTGGTGGAAGAGTAAACAAGAGTTAATGGTAATAGCAGAAGCTTAGAAACAGCAGGGGTGTCTGGGCTGCTTTTTGTTGTTTGCGTCCCCTTGGAGAATCGCAACACCTCAGCACCAGATTTAACACAGTTACTCCCTGCAGTATTTGTTCTTCCTTTGATAGCCGTGAGACTCAATTAACTGGTTCTCGTTTCAAAGCGTGTAAACAAACAAAAAAGACGAGAGAGTGCCGTCCCTGTTCCGAGGCACAAACCGGCTGCATTGTTAATGATTAGCGTAAACAAATGCTGTGCATGAGAATTCTCCTGACTGTCATCCTGCAGCAGGAAACAGGAAACAGCCTGCAGGTTACACAATCCATTAGATTAGCCTACAGACACGCACCTGGTGTGTGTGCTCACAAGTCTAGTGCACTGGGAAGCCCTGTTTGTCCGTTTGTGTGTGTGTGTGTGTGTGTGTGTGTGTGTGTGTGTGTGTGTGTGTGTGTGTGTGTGTGTGTGTGTGTGTGTGTGTGTGTGTGTGTGTGTGTGTGTGTGTGTGTGTGTGTGTGTGTGTGTGTGTGTGTGTGTGTGTGTGTACATGCATATGTGTGTGTGTGTGTGTGGGCACTGTCATCTGTGTCCTGCCTTCCCCCTGATATGCAGAGTGGAGTGCGGCTGGGTGGATGGCTGTGTGGGGGAGGGGGCAGCCTTGGGACAGGCCCAGAAAAACCACCGCAGGATCGCAGACAATGCAATTGGCATGGTTGCCAGGGAAACGTGATGAGCCCAGGCAACCGCAGCCACCGGTAGCTAAGTAACAGGAGCACACAACAGAGGAGGATTAGAATGGTACCTCCAGAATTGGCTGATTATGGGACACAAAGTGTGGTCCACAGCCATGCTGGATCAGGGCTATGTTTGAACTACACTATATATACAAAAGTATGTGGACACCCCTTTAAATTAGTATTTCAGCCACACCCACTATTTCAGCCACACCAGTTGCTGACAGGTGTATAAATCGAGCATACAGACATGCAATCTCTATAGACAAACATTGGCAGTAGAATGGCCTTACTGTAGAGCTCAGTGACTTTCAACGTGGCACCGTCATAGGATGCCACCTTTCCAACAAGTCAGTTCGTAAAATTTCTGCCCTGCTAGAGCTGCCCCAGTCAACTGTAAGTGCTGTTATTGTGAAGTGGAATCGTCTAGGAGCAACAACGGCTCAGGCGCCAAAGGGTAGGCCACACAAGCTCACAGAATGGGACCGCCGAGTGCTGAGGCATGTAAAAATCATCTGTCCTCGGTTGCAACATTCACTACCGAGTTCGGCCTCTGGTAGCAATGTCAGCACAATAACTGTTCATAAGGAACTTCATGAAATGGGTTTCCATGGCCGAGCAGCCGCACACAAGCCTAAGATCACCATGCGCAATGCTATGTGTCGGCTGGACTTGTGTAAAGCTCCCCGCCATTGGACTCTGGAGCAGTGGAAATGCGTTCTGTGGAGTGATGAATGACGCTTCCGCCTCTGGCAGTCCAACGGACGAATCTGAGTTTTGGCAGATGCCAGGAGAACGCTATCTTCCCCAATGCATAGTGCCAACTGTAAAATTTGGTGAAGGAGGAAAAATTATCTAGGGCTGTTTTTCATGGTTCGGGCTAGGCCCCTTAGTTCCAGCGAATGAAAATACTAACGCTACAGGATACAATGACATTCTAGACGATTCTGTGCTTCCAACTTTGTGGCAACAGCTTGGGGAAGGCCCTTTCCTGTGTTATCATGACAATGACCGTGCACAAAGCCAGGTCCATACAGAAACGGTTTGTCGAGATCGGTGTGGAAGAACTTGACTGGCCTGCACCAAAACCTGACCTCAACCCCATCTTTGAAATGAATTGGAACTCCGACTGCGAGCCAGGCCTAATCGTCCAACATCAGCCCCCGAACTCACAGAGGCTCTTGTGGCTGAATGGAAGCAAGTCCCCGCAGCAATGTTCCAACATCTAATGGAAAGCTTTCCCAGAGGCTGTTATAGCAGCAAAGGGGGACCAACTCCATATTAATGCCCATCATTTTGGAATTAGATGTTCTACAAGCAGGTGTCCACATACTCTTGGTCATGTAGTGTATGAGGTTCACAGCATAGCTGTGTGTGTTTGTGTGTGTGTGTGTGTGTGTGTGTGTGTGTGTGTGTGTGTGTGTGTGTGTGTGTGTGTGTGTGTGTGTGTGTGTGTGTGTGTGTGTGTGTGTGTGTGTGTCTGTCATGGTTGTGCAGGAGGCAGAGGGAGAGAGAGGGAGTTCATTGTCTCTGCAAAGCCTGTTTGAGTGGACACCCTCTTTCCTCTGAGACACCAGTCCTATGCTTCTGTCCTACCCAGATTAGAGGGCTTCAATGTGGGGTGAAATATGACAGGAAGTCCCTTATCCACCACCCAGGCCTGGGCTGTCTCACACTCACACACACACACACACACACACACACACACACACACACACACACACACACACACACACACACACACACACACACACACACACACACACACACACACACGCCTGGGCGTACCGGTAGTCCTGTGGTCAGGGAGAGGCGGGCTCACTGGCATGTTTCTCACAGCACTGAGCAGGAAGCCATCAATTACCCCCTACAGACCCCAGCTCCAGACAGTGTGTACATGTATATGTGTGGACGTGTTTAGCTATACTTGTGAGGACCACAAGTCCCCACAAGAATGTTATACAAACAAAAATGTTACCAACTGGGGACATTTTGTTAGTTCCCACAAGGTCAAATGCTATTTATAGGGGGTTTACAGTTAAGGTTAGAATTGGTGTTGGGGTTAGAATTAGCTTTAGGGTTAGGAGCTAGGGTTAGGAGCTAAGGTTAGGAGCTAGGGTAAAGGTTAGGTTTTGGGGTTAATGTTAGAGTTAGGTTTAGGGTAAGGGGTTAGGGAAATAGGATTTTGAATGGGACTGAATTGTGTGTCCCCACATTGTTAGTTATACAAGACTGTGTGTTTATGTGTATGAGTATATGGGGGGGTGAGTGTAGTAGGCCTCTTGCCTCTCCTCGCTCACCGCAGGGCTAGACTGGCCCGGTTGATAAGAAGTGTTCTGTCTCCCTCCATTGTGGTTTCAAAGGGGAAACAGACGTCGACTCCAACATGTTTGACCGATCCCACTTCCCCTATGCCTGCTACTATTAACCTCTCTCTCTCCTTTTCTCTCTCTGACTCCTGTTTATTTGTATTTTTTTTAAACTCTATCACCTTCATACACTGATGCACGTGCATGCAGGCACTCGAACACATACAGTCACATGCACAGCCAGACCCACCCTCCCACGACCCTGTTGAACTGTGGGCCCCTACACACAGCCCTTGGTGTCTCCAGTGTACTGCACTTCCCCTTTAGAGGGGAAAGGGGGGCCACCAAGCCAAGGATCAGGCTACAGTAGACTTGGGTCTATTCAGGAGTGCAACTTTACACAATCTATAGATATAAATAGATGTTATTGGACAATTGACTCACTGTCCCGTAACATTTCATCTCGTTCTATCTGCAACAATTGGAACGTTTCACCCAACTGATTTCACCACAGGTCGTTATGAAAACAACCTGACTGGATACAAGTTCAGTTCAGTTCTCTTTTGGTTTTGATGTCTTTTGTCTCCATCTGTAGGAGGAGTAGGGCAACAGACAGAAACAAAGGCCCGTTCAGTAAGTAGAGACCCTAGACCATACTCCCTGGAAACTTCCCCCATACTCCCCAAACACTTTCCCACTACTTCCTGGAATATCCGAATTTCTGACTGATATGGGAATGTTCCAACTGCAAAAGCCTGGCTTCTATAGCACTTCAGTGTAGATAACTTCCTCCCTGTCCCTTATGATTTTCCTTTTCTATGAGCCAAATTCTGCACATTGTAAAATAAGTTTTGCTGCGTTCAATGACTTATGATGCAGTCCCTTGCGAATTTACGGTTAGAAGTACATTACTTTATTGTCTCACACTCTCAGAAGTATACAGTCGAGGTCGGAAGTGTACATACACCTTAGCCAAATACATTAAACTCAGTATTTCACAATTCCTGACATTTAATCCAAGTAAAAAGTCCCACGTCTTACGTCAGTTAGGATCACCACTTTATTTTAAGAATGTGAAATGTCAGAATAATAGTAGAGAGAATGATTTATTTCAGCTTTAATTTCTTTCATCACATTCCCAGTGGGTCAGAAGTTTACATACACTCAATTAGTATTTGGTAGCATTCGCTTTAAATTGTTTAACTTGGGTCAAACGTTTCAGGTAGCCTTCCACAAGCTTCCCACAATAAGTTGGGTGAATTTTGGCCCATTCCTTCTGACAGAGCTGGTGTAACTGAGTCAGGTTTGTAGGCCTCCTTGCTCGCACACGCTTTTTCAGTTCTGCCCACACATCTTCTATAGGATTGAGGTCAGGGCTTTGTGATGGCCACTCCAATACCTTGACTTTGTTGTCCTTAAGCCATTTTGCCACAACTTTGGAAGTATACTTGGGGTCATTGTCCATTTGGAAGACTCATTTGTGACCAAGCTTTAACTTCCTGACTAATGCCTTGAGATGTTGCTTCAATAGCTCCACAATTTTCCATCCTCATGATGCACCAGTCCCTCCTGCAGCAAAGCACCCCCACAGCATGATGCTGCCACCCCCTTGCTTCATGGTTGGGATGGTGTTCTTCGGCTTGCAAGCCTCCCCCTTTCTCCTCCAAACACAACGATGGTCATTATGGCCAAACAGTTCTATTTTTGTTTCATCAGACCAGAGGACATTTCTCCAAAATGTACAATGTTTGTCCCCATGTGCAGTTGCAAACCACAGTCTGGCTTTTTTATGGCGGTTTTGGAGCAGTGGCTTCTTCCTTGCTGAGCGGCCTTTCAGGTTATGTCGATATAGGACTCGTTTTACTGTGGATATAGATACTTTTGTACCTGTTTCCTCCAGCATCTTCACAAGGTCCTTTGCTGTTGTTCTGGGATTGATTTGCACTTTTCGCACCAAAGTATGTTCATCTCTAGGAGACAGAACGCGTCTCCTTCCTGAGCAGTATGACGGCTGCGTGGTCCCATGGTGTTTATACTTGCGTACTATTGTCTGTACAGATGAACGTGGTACCTTCAGGCGTTTGGAAATTGCTCCCAAGGATGAACCAGACTTGTGGAGATCAACACATTTCTTTCTTGGGTCTTGGCTAATTTCTTTAGATTTTTCCATGATGTAAAGCAAAGAGGCATTGAGTTTGAAGGTAGGCCTTGAAATACATCCACAGGTACACCTCCAATTGACTCAAATGATGTCAATTAGCCTATCAGAAACTTCTAAAGCCATGACATTTTCTGGAATTTTCCAAGCTGTTTAAAGGCACAGTCAACTTAGTGTATGTAAACTTCTGACCCACTGGAATTGTGATACAGTGAAATAATCTGTAAATTATTGTTGGAAAAATGACTTGTGTCATGCACAAAGTAGATGTCCTACCCGACTTGCCAAAACTATAGTTTGTTAACAAGAAATTTGTGGAGTGGTTGAAAAACGAGTTTTAATGACTCCAATCAACGGTATGTAAACTTCCGACTTGGAGGAGGGTTCTATTATACTGAACAAAAATCTAAACGCAACATGCAACAATTTCAAATATTTTCCTGGGTTACTGTTAAATTAACGAAATCAGTCAATTGAAATGAATTATGCCCTAATCTATAGATTTCACATGACTGGGAATACAGATATGCATCTGTTGGTCATGGATACCTTAAAAAAAAGGTAGGGACATGGCTCAGAAAACCAGTCAGTATCTAGTGTGACCACCATTTGCCTCATGCATTGCCACACATCTCCTTTGCATAGTTGATCAGGCTGTTGATTGTGGCCTGTGGAATGTGTCATGGTAATTTCCTCTGTTACTAAATGAGGAGAGTTTATAAACCACACACAAGTCCATCTTTAATTATATGAGCTTCACCATAGCCCTTTGACTCTCAGATCAATTCAGTGTCTATAAATTAATTCTGAGAGTGCTTACAAAATAATTATAGTAGCTTTTATAGACAAGATAGACCCCTCTCAACTGACGAACCACAGATCTCAGAAACTTCACAAAAGGCCCTTTATTTGAGAGAGGTGTATCCCATAGCCAGATAGCTTTAGCTATAAATTATCATTCAGTTTGGTCTCTAAGACGAGGTTCTGATCTCGTTCTTGGTACTTCATAGTACCAAAACATTACCTCATCCAATGGCATATATCAATTGTCAACTTTAGATACATCCATCTCAAATACACACCCTCTTCTCCGCACTCACTGGACAAGCTCACTGAGGGGAGTGACTTGTGCACAGACATCGTGGAGCCAAGAGATAATTGGTTCCCCCTTAATCATCCCTTCACATGGTTTAACAGATACATTTACATATGAAGACAATGTTCAATTCTGACTTCTCCCTCTCTGATATTCTGCATATTACCAGACATGTAAAAGACAAGCCTGACCTCTCCCCTCTCTGGGCCCCAAGTGACTTGAGAAGAAAGGAAAAATGCAACTGCCGACAGTATAGTCCAAAAAGAGACATTCTAATGACAACTTTCTCACATAAGCATATTATGAAAGTAAATAAAACATCTTATTTATCTATGTTACCTAACTAATTCTGATTCAGCTACGACAAATGTTGTCCCACTCCTCTTCAATGGCTGTGCGAAATTGCTGGATATTGGCGGGAACTGGAACATGCTGTCGTACACGTTGATCCAGAGCATCCCAAACATGCTCAATGGGTCACATATCTGGTGAGTATGCAGGCCATGGCGGCAGATGAATGGCATGACAATGGGCCTCAAGATCTTGTCACGGTATCTCTGTCCATTCAAATTGCCATCGATAAAATGCAATTGTGTTTGTTGTCCGTAGCTTATGCCTGCCCATACCATAACCTGTTCACAACAGCAAACCGCTCACCCACATGACGCAATACACGTTGTCTGTGGTTGTGAGGCCAGTTGGACATACTGCCAAATTCTCTAAAACGACGTTGGGGCAGCTTATGGTAGAGAAATGTACATTCAATTCTCTGGCAACAGCTCTGGTGGACATTCCTGCAGTCAGCAAACCAATTACATGGCATTGTGTTATGTGACAAAACTGCACATTTTAGTGGCCTTTTCTTGCCCCCAGCAAAAGGTGCGCCTGTGTAATGATCATGCTGTTTAATCAGCTTCTTGATATGCCTCACCTGTCAGATGGATAGATTATTTTGGCAAAGGAATTTGTGCACAACATTTGAGAGAAATAAGCTTTTTGTGCATATGGAACATTTCTGGGATCTTTTATTTCAGCTCATGAAACATGGGACCAACATTTTACATGTTGCCTTTATATTTTTGTTCAGTGTATATACGTTCTTCTATACTGTTTCTTGTTCAACACAGAGATGTATATTCTAGTACGTTTTAAGTTCTCTGTTTCTTGTCTCTGCAGCCAGACGACCTCCACCCACGACACGCCCCAACACACTGAGTCCCTGCCACCTCTGGGCTGAGTGGGCTGGGAGAAGCCCCTCACCCCTCACAGCTTGTTTGAAAAGAAAATATCTAAGCCAGCCTACACTGTAACGGAAAACTGGGGTATTTGGGGTATAATTTGGGGTATTATCAACAGTAAAATACTGTAAAATGTTTTACTGCAGCATACTGTAAATTATGGTGCATTATGGGACAAATTTGTGGGCGGGGAAAGAACTGCTGTATTTCTAATGGTACTGTAATTCCTTCCCACAGAATACAGTACTGTACCGTATTGTGTTTTTCTGTCTCATTAATATATTTTGAGGCATGACTTGTAAGAGGCTAAATTTGTTGCAGCCGTTAGTGAGAGTGCTGTACCAATTTAACGGATATGTGGTAGTTGTGCCATCAAATTGAAATGGATAGGAGACAGATTGGAGTGGCAGCAAGTAAACCTTTAATGGTTGAGCATTTTGCCATGTCTTTTTGATCTGTTTTGCCCTGTAGTCACTGCCAGTTTAGTATTTAGTATATTATTAGTATTTAGTATTTCATTAGGATCCCTATTAGCAGCAGCCGATACTCTTCCTGGGGTCCAAACAGGAACAAAACAACACATCAAAACAAAAAATCTAAAATAAAACAATACCTTTTGTTCACCTTTATTTAACCAGATAGGCCAGTTGAGAACAAGTTCTCATTTATAACTGCGACCTGGCCAAGAAAAAGCAAAGCAGTGCGAAAAAAACAACAACACAGAGTTACACGTGGGATAAACAAAAGTACAGTCAATAACTCAGTAGAAAAATCTATAGGCCATAGTAGAGAAGTAATTACAATTCAGAAAATTAACACTGGAGTCATAGATGTGCAGATGATGATGGGCAAGTAGAAATACTGGTGTGCAAAAGAGCAAAAAAAGTAAATAAAAACAATATGGGGATGAGGTAAGTAGTTGGATGGGCTATTTACAGATGGGCTGTGTACAGCTGCAGCGATTGGTAAGCTGCTCAGATAGCTGATGCTTAAAGTAAAGTGAGGGATATAAGTCTTCAACTTCAGCGATTTTTGCAATTCGTTCCAGTCATTGGCAGCAGAGAACTGGAAGGAAAGCTTTGGGGATGACCAGTGAGATATACCTACTGGAGCGCGTGCTACGGGTGGGTGTTGTTATGGTGACCAGTGAGCTGAGATAAGGCCACGCTTTACCTAGCAAAGACTTATAGATGACCTGGAGCCAGTGGGTCTGGCGATATGTAGAGGGGGCCAGCCGATGAGAGCATACAGGTCGCAGTGAGGGGTGGTATATGGGGCTTTGGTGACAAAACGGATGGAACTGTGATAGATTGCATCCAGTTTGCTAAGGCTATTTTGTAAATGACATTGCCGAAGTCGAGGATCGGTAGGATAGTCAGTTTTACGAGGGAATGTTTGGCATCGTGAGTGAAGGAGGCTTTATTGCGAAATAGGAAGCAGATTGGAGATGCTTAATATGAGTCTGGAAGGAGAGTTTACAGTCTAGCCAGACACCTTGGTATTTGTAGTTGTCCACATATTCTAAATCAGAACCGTTCAGAGTAGTGATGCTAGTCGGGCGGGCGGGTGTGGGCAGCGATCGGTCGAAGAGCATGCATTTAGTTTTACTAGCGTTTAGGAGCAGTTGGAGGCCACGGAAGGAGTGTTGTATGGCATTTAAGCTTGTTTGGAGGTTTGTTAATTAACACAGTGTCCAAAGAAGGGCCAGATGTATACAGAATGGTGTCGTCTGCGTAGAGGTGGATCAAAGAATCACCCGCAGCAAGAGCGACATCGTTGATATATACAGAGAAAAGAGTCGGCCCGACAATTGAACCATGTGGCACCCCATAGAGACTGCCAGAGGTCCGGACAACAGGCCCTCCGATTTGACACACTGAACTCTGTCTGAGAGGTAGTTGGTGAACCAGGCGAGGCGGTCATTAGAGAAACCAAGGCTGTTGAGTCTGCCGATAAGAATACGGTGATTGACAGAGTCGAAAGCCTTGGCCAGGTCGATGAAGACGACTGCACAGTACTGTCTTTTATCGATGGCGGTTATGATATCGTTTAGTACCTTGAGCGTGGCTGAAGTGCACCCTTGACCAGCTCTGAAACCAGATTGCACAGCGGAGAAGGTACGGTGGGATTCGAAATGGTCAGAGATCTGTTTGTTAACTTGGCTTTCGAAGACTTTAGAAAGGCAGGGCAGGATGGATAGAGGTCTGTGACAGTTTGGGTCTAGAGTGCCACCCCCTTTGAAGAGGGGGATGACCGCTGCAGCTTTCCAATCTTTAGGAATCTCGGACGATATGAAAGAGAGGTTGAACAGACTGGTAATAGGGGTTGCAACAATGGCGGCGGATAATTTTAGAAAGAGAGAGTCCAGATTGTCTAGCCCACCTGATTTGTACAGGTCCAGGTTTTGCAGCTCTTTCAGAACATCTGCTATCTCACCTTTCCTAGTAAACCATCATTCAAACATTGTAATATCTCCCTCCATTCTACCATGGTGTCTCACTAGGGACTGATAAAAAATGTACCCAAGAGCACAATGATATTTCCATTCCTGGACCCAACTCCAAAAACAAGCCACCGATCGACAGTACTAAAAGAGATGCTCTTTTGATTCTGGTTCCGCGAGTCTGCACCGGTCTGACTGTTCCATATACTGAGAATCATTTTTGTAGTGAGATTTTTATATAATAGCTTAAATTGAAAAGAACGCATTGATGCGTCGATTGTTGTTTTGTATATCAGTTCATAAACCCGATGCCATTTTTGTAGCAGAGATGCGATGAGTTGGTTATAATTTTGATTTGAGCATTCATCTCCATACACCTTGATTAATTGCATGTGTGTGTGGTGGAAATTCAACACCAGGGACACCTGAAGTCAATCTTAAATGAATCACTTTATTTTCAGCTAGCTGGAGAGGTTACAACAAACTCTGCACACTGTACAGGTCTATCAGACAACTCAGCTGGGGCAGTCCCAACAGTTGTCTTATATACGGCTATGCACGGACAAGTTATATTTGCGTGATTTAGCATAATTCATTCATTCCTACCGTTGGCTCGCACATGCGACTGACCAATACCTCATGAGGCTCTCTCTCTCCAAGTTGAAACTGAGATACCTCGGTTGTTCCCATAGCAATATTCTGGGCGTACTGCCAAGTTAAGGATCAGTGAAAGTGAGGATTCCTCCATACACGATCAGTCAGTCACCCGCATGAACCCATCTAATTGGTCACTATAAGTAGTATTGATCTTGATTGATTTTTGATACACAAACATAACATTTCCCTTACATGTGACATAATTCTACCGTCGTTGTTTACAATGTAATTCATAAACATGATACCTTCCTTTCGTGTTCTCTCCAAGAAAATTGGTTCATCCTCTATCAGTTCATTGGAGTTTAGCTGTCACGAAAGCTAGGAGTGGTGGGTGTGGAGTCAGGCGCAGAGAGCAAGGCTTCCACTGTAGACGTATTTATTCAGCTGGGTCTAGTCAACATACAGGCACAATGACCAATAAACAGTTAAGTACCCCAAAACCAGGGAAAATAACGAACAGCAAAAGTACATATAAGCAAAAAAAAACTCTACCACTGACAGAGAGGAATATGCCTGCACAAAAGCAGGCGGGCCCTGGAAGTTTAAATAGCCCCGAATTAACAACAAATAAGGTACAGGTAAAAACAATCAAGACAAAACCAACAGAAAAGAAAAAGGAATCGGTGGCAGCTAGTAGACCGGTGACGATGACCGCCGAGCACCCCCCAAACAGGGAGAGGAGCCACCTTCGATGGAAGTCGTGACATTAGCCATATTATTTGCTGTAATATATGTTTTGCCACTTCTGGAGGATAAAATTGGAATTGTAGCCAACTCTGTATAGCTTAATTTAAAAATAAGGATACTTTAAGACAGGGTTCCATTGTCAATCCACTGGAAATTGATAGTTTTAAATCTGTATAACAGCAAAGAGACCTTTTTAAACATTGGATGTGCCTCTCTTAGTAGCCTACTGGAAAACCAGTTTGGATTTTGATAAAGTTTCCGTGTAATTCCATGATATTTAATCGTTTTCATTATATACATATACACATTTAAATGTATCTGGTTTTCCATTCTAAATAAAATGAAATTTGCTCACAATTTGAAAAACTATTATCCTGGACTAGGTAGTGCCATCAATAGATATTTAAACTGCGATATCACTAGAGAATTAATCAGGGTAATTGTCATTTAACTTTCACGGGATGTGTACACCAAGCAAATAAACTGAACCATCCACCCATTTAATCGGGAGACCACTTAGCAATTTAAAGTCTTTCTTTTAGAGACCCAATCCGTAATATAGTACATGTATTATAGTTGGGATTTAATCCAGATAAACTGGAGAAACAATCCAGGTCCTCAATAAGACTGTTCAGGTGTGAAGATTGAACGCAAGAGAACTTGAATCATCGGTATACATTGATACCTTGGATCTGATTTTTATAGCAAACAATTCAATAGCCATAACAAACAAGTACTGTATGGTGATAGTGGGCAACCTTGTTTTTCTCAGATAAATAACCATTATTTAATATTTTACATAAAGAGTTTGCTGTAAAGATAGTCCCTGCATTCTCATAGTTTTCAATGATTCTTAATAATTGTCTGCTATCTCCAATATATCTTCCTTTTAAGAATCCTGTCTAATCGTGATTGATAATATCTGTTAAGACCTTTTTAATTCTATGAGCAATACATTAGCCCAATATTTTTGTATCGCAACATTGAATGGTGAGGGGCCTCAAATATTTTTGCGAGACTGTCCCCCTGGCTCCTGCTTCAGTAGGAAAGAAATCATCCCCTCTTTTGTGTCAGACAGTTTATCATGTATAGTTGAAGTGTATCGATCTTTGTTGGGAGAAAGAGAGGAGGACCAAAGCGCAGCGTGGTAAGTGTGGTAAGTGTTCATGATGAATATTTAATGGAACGAACTGAACACTGAAATACAAAACAATGAAGTGAACTACTGAAAACCGAAACAGTTCCGTGTGGAACACACAGACACGGAAGACAACCACCCACAAAACACCACAGAAAACAGGCTACCTAAATATGGTTCCCAATCAGAGACAATGACTAACACCTGCCTCTGATTGAGAACCATATCAGGCCAAACGAAAAACACAACATAGAAACACAAAACATAGATAACCCACCCAACTCACGCCCTGACCATACTAAAACAAAGAAAATACAAAAGAACTAAAGTCAGAACGTGACATGAAGTCGGAAGTTTACATACACTTAGGTTGGAGTCATTAAAACTCGTTTTTCAACCACTCCACAAAATTCTTGTTAACAAACTATAGTTTTGGCAAGTCGGTTAGGACATCTACTTTGTGCATGACAAGTCATTTTTCAAACATTTGTTTACAGACAGATTATTTCACTTATAATTCACTGTATCACAATTTGAGTGGGTCAGAAGTTTACATACACTAAGTTGACTGTGCCTTTAAACAGCTTTGAAAATTCCAGAAAATTAGGTCATGGCTTTAGAAGCTTCTGATAGGATAATTGACATAATTTGAGTCAGTTGGAGGTGTACCTGTGAATGTATTTCAAGACCTACCTTCAAACTCAGTGCCTCTTTGCTTGACATCATAGGGAAATAAAAAGAAATCAGTCAAGACCTCAGAAAACAAATTGTAGACCTCCACAAGTCTGGTTCATCCTTGGGAGCAATTACCAAATGCCTGAAGGTACCACGTTCATCTGTACAAACAATAGTACGCAAGTATAAACACCATGGGACCACGCAGCCATCATACCGCTCAGGAAGGAGACACATTCTGTCTCCTAGATATGAACGTACTTTGGCGCGAAAAGTGCAAATAATTCCCAGAACAACAGCAAAGGACCTTGTGAAGATGGAGGAAACAGGCACAAAAGTATCTATATCCACAGTAAAACGAGTCTTATATCGTCATAACCTGAAAGGCCGCTCAGCAAGGAAGAAGCCACTGCTCCAAAACCCCCATAAAAAAAGCCAGACTATGGTTTGCAACTGCACATGGGGACAAAAATTGTACTTTTTGGAGAAATGTCCTCTGGTCTGATGAAACAAAAATAGAACTGTTTGGCCATAATGACCATTGTTATGTTTGGAGGAAAAAGGGGGAGGCTTGCAAGCCAAAGAACACCATCCCAACCGTGAAGCACGGGGGTGGCAGCATCATGCTGTGGGGTTGCTTTGCTGCAGGATGGACTGGTGCACTTCACAAAATAGATGGCATGAGGATGGAAAATTATGTGGATATAATGAAGCAACATCCCAAGACATCAGTCAGGAAGTTAAAGCTTGGTCGCAAATGGGTCTTCCAAATGGACAATGACCCCAAGCATACTTCCAAAGTTATGGCAAAATGGCTTAAGGACAACAAAGTCAAGGTTTTGGAGTGGCCATCACAAAGCCCTGACCTCAATCCTATAGAACATTTGTGGGCAGAACTGAAAAAGTGTGTGCGAGGAAGAAGGCCTACAAACCTGACTCAGTTACACCAGCTCTGTCAGGAGGAACGGGCCAAAATTCACCCAACTTATTGTGGGAAGCTTGTGGAAGGCTACCCAAAATGTTTGACCCAAGTTAAATAATTTAAAAGGCAATGCTACCTAATACTAATTGAGTGTATGTAAACTTCTGACCCACTGGGAATGTGATGAAAGAAATAAAAGCTGAAATAAATGATTCTCTCTCCTATTATTTTGACATTTCACATCCTTAAAATAAAGTGGTGATCCTAGCTGACCTAAGACAGGGAATTTTTACTCGGATTAAATGTCAGCAATTGCGAAAAACTGAGTTTAAATGTATTTGGCTAAGGTGTATGTAAACTTCCGACTTCAACTGTATATATGAGTAATGAAAATTAGTAGTGGATGTTTCAATAATTCATAAAACGTTTGATACATACTGAAAAATATATAAAATGCAACATGTAAAGTTTTGGGCCCATGTTTCATGAGCTGAAATAACATATCCCAATGTTCGAATGCACAAAAAGCTTGTTGTTGTGCAAGAATTTGTTTACATGGTGAGCATTACTCCTTTCCGAATATAATCCATCCACCTGACGTGTGGCATATCAAGAAGCTGATTAAACAGAATGATTATTACACAAGTGCACGTTTTGCCGGGGGCAATAAAAGGCCACTAAAATGTGCAGTTTTGTCACACAACACAATGCCACAGATGTCTCAAGTTTTGAGGGAATGTGGTTGTGAAGAGTATGAGCAGGCACAAGCTACGAACAACGAACACAATTGCATTTTATTGATGGCAATTTGAATGCAAAGAGATACCTTGACGAGATCCTGAGGCCCATTCATCTGCCGCCATCACCATGTTTCAGTATGATAATTCATGGCCTCGTGTTGCATGGATCTGTACACAATCTGAAAATGTCCAAGTTCTTCCATGGCCTGCATACTCAGACGTGTCACCCATTGAGCATGTTTGGGATGCTGTGGATCAACGTGTACGACAGCATGTTCCAGTTTCCGCCAATATCCAGCAACTTCGCACAGCCATTGAAGAGGAGTGGAAAACATTCCACAGGCCACAATCAACAGCCTGATCAACTCTATGTGAAGGAGATGTGTGGCGATGCATGAGGAAAATGGTGGTCACACCAGATACTGACTGGTTTTCTGATCCACGTCCCTACCTTTTTTTAAGGTATCTGTGACCAACAGATGCATATCTGTATTCCCAGTCATGAAATCCATAGATTAGAGCATAATTCATTTCAAATGACTGATTTCGTTAAATTAACTGTAACTCAGTAAAATCTTTGAAATTGTTGCATGTTGCGTTCATATTTTTTGTTCAGTATAATAGAACCCTCCTCCATCCTTATCTTCAGAATGTATACTTCTGAGAGTGTGAGACAAAGTAGCGTATGTCTAACCGTAAGGGACTGCATCATAAGTCATTGAATGGTGCAAAGCCTCTTTTGCAATGTGAAGAATTTGGCTCATAGAAAAGGAAACTCAGAAGAGACAGGGAGGAAGTTATCTACACGGAAGTGCTGCAGAAGCCAGACTTTTGCAATACAGTTGGAACATTCCCATATCAGTCAGAAATTCGGATATTCCAGGAAGTAGTGGGAAAGTGTTTGGGGAGTATGGGGGAAGTGTCCAGGGAGTATGGTCTAGGGTCTCCTCTTTCTGGATTGGCCTTTGTTTCTGTCTGTTGCCCCACTCCTCCTACAGATGGAGACAAAAGACATCAAAACCAAAAGAGAACTGAACTGAACTTGTATCCAATCAGGTTGTTTTCATAACGACCTGTGGTGAAATCAGTTTGGTGAAACGTTCCAATTGTTGCAGATAGAATGATATGAAATGATACGGGACAGTGAGTCAATTGTCCAAAAATCTATTTATATCTGTAGATTGTGTAAAGTTGCACTCTAATGAATAGATGTTGTGCACAAATTTGTTTACATCCCTGTTAGTGAGCATTTCTCCTTTGCCAAGATAATCCATCCACCTGACAGATGTGGCATATCAAGAAGCTGATTGAATAGCATGCTCATGACATAGGTGCACCTTGTGTTGGGGACAATAAATGGCCACTCTAAAATGTGCAGTTTTGTCACACAACACAATGCCACAGATGTCACAAGTTTTGAGGGAATGTGCAATTGGCATTCTGACTGCAGGAACGTCAAACAGAGCTGTTGCCAGATAATTGAATGTTAATTTCTCTACCATAATCCGCATCCAAAGTCGTTTTGAGAATTTGTCATGTAAATCCAACTGGCTTCACAACCGCAGACCACGTGTAACTACGCCAGCCAGCCCAGGACCTCCACATCCAGCTTCTTCACCTGGGAAACATCGGAGGAGGGGGAAAGGGGGTGCTGAGGAGTATTTCTGTCCTTCATAAAGCCCCTTTGTGGAGAAAAATGAATTCTGGTTGGCTGGGCCTGGCTCCCCAATGGGTGGGCTATTGCCCTCCCAGGCCCACCCATGGCTGAGCCCCTGCCCAGTCATGTGAAATCTATTGATTAGGGTCTAATGCATTTATTTCAAAGGACTGACTTCCTTCTCTTAACTGTAACTCAGTAAAAATGTTGCATTTATATTTTTGTTCAGTATATTTCTATTGGAATGCCATCAAGGCCAGGGGTTTTCCCAGTTTGAAATAGTCAATTGCCAACTGTAGTTGTGTTGCAGGTAGTTTAACCTGATTTTGAAGGAAAATAATTTCACAACACTCTTCCTCAAGTTTTATATGAATTAAACCAGATATTTCCTGGACAAGTTCCTCAAACTCCTTTTGTTTTGTGTCTAAACTATTCAGTACATCTGTAGAACATGCATCAACACCATTGATGTGCAATGTCAGTTCTACTTCTGCTGTAAGTCTTTTCTAGTAATAAATTCAGCATATTGACATGTCCCGCCGTGCACCATCTGTGACTTATAGGAAGATTTGAACCCACATATACCCTTACCTGCAGTCTAACATTATTAATATTCTTCAGAATATCATAATTAATCAATATTATTTTTAAATAAATTTGCAGAAATTCCTGTGTTTCTATGTCAAACGGTTTTGTTATATTTCAGTATTCTGATGTACAGTACCAGTCAAAAGTTTGGACACACCTACTCATTTAAGGGTATTTCTTTATTTTTACTATTTTCTACATTGTAGAATAATAGTGAAGACATCAAAACTATTAAATAACACATATGGAATCATGTAGTAACCAAAAAAGTGTTAAACAAATCCCCAAAATATTTGAGATTCTTCAAAGTAGCCACCCTTTGCCTTGATGACAGCTTTGCACCGCTTGGCATTCTCTCAACCAGCTTCATGAGGAAGTCACCTGGAATGCGTTTCAATTAACAGGTGTGCCTTGTTAAAAGTTCATTTTTGGAATTTCTTTCCTTCTTAATGCGTTTGAGCCAATCAGCTGTGTTGTGACAAGGTAGGAGTGGTATACAGAAGATAGCCCTATTTGGTAAAATAACAAGTCCATATTATGGCAAGAACAGCTCAAATAAGCAAAGAGAAACGACAGTCCATCATTACTTTAAGACAGGAAGGTCAGTCAAGTGCAAAGTTTCTTCAAGTGCAGTCGCAGAAACCATCAAGCACCATGAAGAAACTGGCTATCATGAGGACCGCCACAGGAAAGGAAGACCGAGTTACCTCTGCTGCATAGGATAAGTTCATTAGAATTAACTGCACTTCAGATTGCAGCCCAAATAAATGCTTCACAGAGTTCAAGTAACAGACACATCTCAACATCGACTGTTCAGAGAAGACTGTGTGAATCAGGCCTTCATGGTCGAATTGCTGAAAGAAACCACTAGTAAAGGACACCAATAAGAAAAAGAGACTTGCTTGGGCCAAGAAACACAGGCAATGGACAATAGACTGTGGAAATCTGTCCTTTGGTCTGATGAGTCCAAATTTGAGATATTTTGTTCCAACCGCTGTGTCTCTGTGAGACGCAGAGTAGGTGAACGGATGATCTCCGCATGTGTAGTTCCCACCATGAAGCATGGAGAAGGTGTGATGTTTGGTGGTGGTTTGCTGGTGACAATCTCAGTGATTTATTTAGAATTCAAGGCACACTTAACCGGCATTGCTACCATAGCATTCTGCAGCAATACGCCATCCCATCTGGTTTGCGCTTAGTGTGACTATCATTTGTTTTTCAACAGGACAATGACCCAACACACCTCCGGGTTGTGTAAGGACTATTTGGCCAAGAAGGAGTGTGATGGAGTGCAGCATCAGATAACCTGGCCTCCACAATCACCCGACCTCAACCCAATTGAGATGGTTTGGGATGAGTTGGACTGCAGAGTGAAGTAAAAGCAGCCAACAAGTGCTCAGCATACGTGGGAACTCCTTCAAGACTGTTGGAAAAGCATTCCTCATGAAGGTGGTTGAGAGAATGCCAAGGCAAAGGGTGGCTACTTTGAAGAATCTCAAATATCTAATATATTTTGATTTGTTTAACACTTTTTTGGTTACTACATGATTCCATATGTGTTATTTTATAGTTTGTCTACACTATTATTCTACAATGTAGAAAATAGTAAAAATAAAGAAAAACCCTTGAATGAGTACCAAACTTTTGACTGGCAGTGTATATAAAGTGTAATATTGGGATGCAAAGCCCATAACCATGTGTGTGTGAGATGTATACTTTTGTTTCAAAGTAGATTGGTTTAAGACCAAGAAACACTGTGTGACCCTGATTTAGCCCACTGCAGTAAAAGGTTAACCCCAACATTTCTCCACATTTTCACCATCATTGTAAAGCCCTAGGTATTTGTTTGCTTTGACAAAGACATTATTATTTATTTCATGTGATTAGTTAAGGTAAAAATGTGATTATGTTTGTCCCTCATTTTAAGATCAACCCTGTTATGTGAACTGAACTCTATTATTACGGTGATTATTTTAAAAATTAAAAAATATTTAACATCTAAAACGTAAAATCAAAAGTGTAAAAGCAGGGGAACTGGTTCTACTCCTTCTGGCAATTTTCTGGTGTTTTGTGGTAAAAAACTGAGCGGATTGAGCATCACACATCAACCCTGTTACCCATAGATAGTCAGGCTAGACATATTTTGAAAATATTTTTTGGGGGGTGAAACTTGCATTTAATTACCACTCCCTGTTGCACACAAAAAGCTTCCATTCCACCTGTCACACAAGGATTCGTGGCTGATTTAAGATGAAATTGTCAACCCTGTTACTTTATTTGTCACTTAATTTAGACTTACTATAGTCATTTTTACTTAACCTCAAAATGCACAATTTAAAAAAAAATCAAGTTGAAAATGTGCTCTTTATGACAGAATGATAAAATTAGGTGACATCAAATGTTGTTTTTTTGATCAAAGTACACTTCTCAAAAGGCATCGTAGTGGTGGAATGACCCACTTAGCAACCAACATGCTTGCACCAATCCCATGTAAGTAAAATACTGTAAAATACAAACCCCATCTCTCTTCAATGAATTCCATTCACTCACTCAATTATTCACTCATATCGATTACAGTAGCATTTACTTTTGTACAGTATAAAGTAGGAAATTCCATGGTATTGGTTTCATTACACAGAACTTGCTTTGATACTGTATTTAGATTACAGTAGATGTACTGCAATATGAAATACAGTAACTTACCACTAGTTGCTTGTAAGTTTCTGTCAAATGCGCTGCAACCCGTTTACATTGTAGTACGATTTAGGTTGGCCCTATAGTGTAAATCTGGTATGAGTATAGTAATACTGGAAATGGAAGAAAAAAACACATTTCTCTCAAAGGACTCTGGCAAGACTAGTGTTTTCCTCTATTCCTCCAGAAGGACGGTGGTTTAGCAGTGACATTGTGCTGTTGGCACATCAGCACCTGGCCTAAAAACGAGCTCCCAGACTAAAGTTTGATGGATGCATAGCTGCTTTCACTTTCTTGTCATGTGAGACTGTGAAAACTTCAGGGAGCTAGTCTCAGAAATCCCAGACCTTGGAGCTACGTAAGCCTAGATTTCCACAGAATCGACTCTCTCATAGAGCAAATACATGTATTTGCATAAATGTGCACACACCCTTAGGGGAAAGTTATATGATTTGACATACTCCCTCAGGTAACAACACAATAAGTCAGGGGAAGTTGGTTTTAAACATTCTGTAAATTCTTAACTGGATAACACACCCTCATACATATCCTAGGGGCAGGATGAGATCTAGAGTGATGTTGAACCACGTGAAAATGTTCAACATGAGCCACACACATACATCAATGAAGTTCTTGATCTCCTGCATTGATACGGTGTCTCTCAGGGGATATACCCAGGGGATACACCCAACTGTGAAACTTCTCAATTACCACATTCAACGAAGTATGAAAGGTATGAGTAATTGCAGTAGGTTCTGTGAAATAACTAACCTGATCCAAGCTTCTACTTCCTCTTCTGTGCTGTGCTCACCAACGGTATTCTCTGTCTCTCTCTCTCACACACTGCAGGTGGCTGGTTGGCAGGTGGGCTTTGGCGTCATTGGGCGAGACACCGTAATCTGTCTGATCTAAATGGGAAAGACATTTATTTCACTGACTAATTTCTTTATTGAGAAATTGCATATATTCCTTCTTCAGAAACCTGGGAGCGGAATCTCCTCTTTAAATCAGTCAGGCAGTCTAAATCAGACAGGTAAGAAAGTGTTTGTTTTCGTATGAATTATTATGGATATGACTTGACAAGGGAATTTCCTCACTAGAATACACTGGAAATGGGAGTACACAGCTGGGTTTATGAGAAACAGGTGGATTTCTGAGAACATGCAGGTGAAAAACGATCCCCCCTTCCTCCCCTTTTTCAAAACTGCACCATCTATCAATATATCTCATATTTTGTTTTATAGGTATAGGATCCTTTACTGTTATCATATCCAAGTTCTCTATTGAATTCATATGTCAACTGAGTATAACACTGGATTTAAGGATTGTTTAAAAGCCTCATTTAGGTTTTAGTTCTACAACAAGGAATATCAAAGGGGAACAGGCATGGTGTATGAAGGGGAATAAAGGAACATAATTATACAAGTGAGAATGAGAGAAGGGAGAATAGCCGTTTCCATGAACTTGTCCAGTGATTTTTCTTTGTTGTTGCCATTTACAAAGTTCGCATTGAAAATAGATGCAACAAATGCCTGCTATTGTGCATTTCCACTGAAAGATCGTCGCTGCAGGCTCAAATGACAGTAGAAAATATCTGGGTGTAAATTTGATGAACCTAGTTGGATAATTAAGGTACAGAAGTAGGATGGAGTGACAACTAGTACGCACATGCTCCTCTCGCTCGTGGTTCCTCATTATGGTGTCAGTGGAATAGCTACTGAAACCTGTTATTAGAGCCAATTCAATAGTATCTTCTATGTCAGCGTAATAATCTTGTTGTGTAATTGTCTGAGGATATTGTTCAGAATTTCTAGCATTCATTCATCATCATGTGAATACCTACAGCAGACCAATATGACATCTGAATACTTAATAAAATAGACTAAATGAATTGAAGCAAATCTGTGATACAAATGATTAAAGATTGCAAAAAGAAACGGTTACATGTATGTCTCACATCACTTGTAGTGACAGCCAATGGAATTAAAGTAATTGGGTTACAATTCAATACTCTCTCAAAACACACCCGCGAAGAGTTACTCACGCACACAAAATCTCTACTGCAAAATAATTGTGCACATTTCAAAAGACAAAATATTGAAATCATTTAATGGTATGTGAGAATCTGGAAGATTCCTTCAGATTCTGTATGTTCTATTTTGAACTCATTGTACGTCCCAAATTGCACTCTATTCTCTATATAGTGCACTACTTTGCCCCTGTTCAAAAGTATTGTCCTATAACGGGAATAGTATGCCATTTCGGGCAGACCAAATGTCAACCACTGTCGCTGGCAACTCCACTCATGTTTTCTCCTGTCCCTCAAGGACACATTCAGTACAATCTCATGTTACTGGTGATAAGGCTCAGCTGAAGCAGTCCATACTGGCTTTGGCCCTCTTAATTTCATGGAGGAAGTTGTAAAACTGGGGGAGGGTCAACTCTGAAGAAAGAACAAAAAAAACAGACCAAATCTGTCAATGACACCAAGAACAATAGGCAAAGTGAACCAATGACATGTTGACTAGGAGATAGTGCAGCCAGAGTAAGAGACTCACCCACGTAGACATTTTCAGTTGAGTTCCCCTTTCTGATGACCAACTTAAGCTAGAAGAGACGTAGAGATATTTTCAAATAGTGTAGAACACTGCAATGTGCCAATTTCCTCGAAATTATGAACATGGACAGATTCTGTATATTGTGCTAGTCAGGTTTACTAGTCACATGTCCATAATTGTAATTGGTAACAACTTTTGGATTACCCAAACTCAGTAACGTAATCTGATTACTTTCCCTCTAAGAGACATTAGAAGAGGACAAATTCATATTACCAATTGAATGACATACACTACCGTTCAAAAGTTTGGGGTCACTTAGAAAGGTCCTTGTTTTTGAAAGAAAAGCAATTTTTTTTTGTCCATTAAAATAACATCAAATTGATCAGAAATAGAGTGTAGACATTGTTAATGTTGTAAATGACTATTATACCTGTAAACGGCAGATTTTTATGGAATATCTACATAGGCGTTCAGAGGCCCATTATCAGCAACCATCCCTCTTGTGTTCCGATGGCACGTTGTTAGCTAATCCAAGTTTATAATTTTAAAAGGCTAATTGATCATTAGAAAACCCTTTTGCAATTATGTTAGAAGAAAAAACTGACCTTCTTTAGACTAGTTGAGTATCTGGAGCATCAGCATTTGGGTTCGATTACAGGCTCAAAATGGCCTGTAAGGGTTTCTCTTCAAGTTGGATAATCTTTGGATGTCGACAGCAGTCACACCATTAGAAGACATAGCTTGGACTGTAGCCTATTAAACTGTTCCTGCTCTTTTCCCCGCAATCCATCAAACACATTGGTGTGTCATAGTGGTCTCTGACTTGTGGTCAGACTCGCTCAGATGGAAAAACGTAAACTTGCGCCTTTTTTCAATGCTGATTTAAATGTCATTGAGAAAACAGAAAGGTGTCCGATTTTTTGTTGTTGTTGTTGTTGCAACAATCCTTTCTAAATTAAAAATAATCATCTAATTTGATTACAATATTTTTGCTGGTAATGGATTACAGTTACTGTTTTTTTGCAATCTGTTACTCTCCAGCACTGGTGCTAGTAATATGGTCATGCTATGCTCATTCAAATAAATAAAACGTTTTCACATGCGTCAAATAAAACAAGTGTAGACTCTACCGTGAAGTGCTTACTTATGAACCCTTTCCCAACTATGCAGTTAAAAGTACAAATAGATACAAATAAAATAGTAACAAAATAACAATAACGAGGCTATACACAGGCTATAGCCTGCCATTTTTAGGGCCTTCCTCCTTCAGAGTGTTACTTTCACTATGTGTGGACATATTTATGTCAACAAATCAAAGTGGCTGAAGCCATGGGAGAAAAACAGTACTTGGCAGGCCGCAGGAATTCTGACACATGTAGGAAAACAAACCATGAAGACTAGAGGCTAAAAGGCGAACTAAGCTTGAATTTTTTTTTTTTTTTAAATCAGCAATAGTACCGTTTGTCCATCTTGAGACGCTGTAGCCAGTGACACTGCTTCAAAATAGTCTGAATTAGCGGCAGGGTAGCCTAGTGGTTAGAGCGTTGGACTAGTAACCGGAAGGTTGCAAGTTCAAATCCCCGAGCTGACAAGGTACAAATCTGTCGTTCTGCCCCTGAACAGGCAGTTAACCCACTGTTCCTAGGCCGTCATTGAAAATAAGAATTTGTTCTTAACTGACTTGTCTAGTTAAATAAAGGTAAAAAAAAATATATATATAAAAAAATAAAAAAAAATAGTCTGAATTAATCTAAGATAACTCAAGAAATACAGTACCAGGCAAAAGTTTGGACATACCTACTTATTCAAGGGTTTTTCTTTATTTTTTAAAACTATTTTCTACATTGTAGAATAATAGTGAAGACATCAAAACTATGAAATAACACACATGGAATCATGTTGTAAGCAAAAAAAGTGTTAAACAAATCAAAATGTATTTTATATGAGACTCTTCAAAGTAGCCTTGATGACAGCTTTGCGTTTTCTCTCTTTGAAAGACAAATACTTCATTTATGAATCCCTACTGTTGACCAATCACCGATGAAGGGACTTCGTTTTGCTTCGAGAAAAATGTTTGTATTCACGAAGAACAAAACGTCACAAAATGTCATCGTAATATATGCACAAACTGTTCCAAACTTTTTTGGATGGGAAGCATGCGGACGCCTTAAGTCTGCCATCATAGCGGTCTATCACACCCTCATCAGTCTGTCAGTTAGCCCATAAAGCTGGAAATGGTATAATTCAAACTTCTTACAAAAACATGACATTCTATCAATCTTAAAATAATCAAAGCTATGAGTTTATGGTCAAGAAGACGGTAGATACACACTGAATAGATACACACCATATTTGATAACATGGTCAATTTATACATGGATTTAATAGAAATCATGACAACAACATAAATACCTGTAGAAAGATGTTCCCAACTTTCTGAAGTTCACTCGTCCCAACGGTCACTGTGGAGACAGACAACATTCGATCGCAATGCCTTATTGCACATTGTTCATATTGTACTTCAACAGCACTTCTAACAGGCTGACTACACCGCTCGCGTCGCGTGAATCTGTTATTCAATTATTGTGCCAACGAGCGTCTGCGTTGCCAAGGGCTAAAATAGAAATCATTCCTATTTCTGACGCAGATCGCGCTGCAAGTCCTGCCTCTCCCATCTCCTCATTGGTTTACAGAAGCAGGTACCCACGTGCCATCTCCTCATTGGTTATACCCACGTGGGTGACTGAAAGACGAACGAGGTCAGTGGCGGTAATGAACCTAATTTATGAAAGTTGCCAATCGCATTATAGAGTCAAGAGAAGAAAAGGCCTGAAAGGAGGAGAGATGATTAGAAAAGACTCGGTTGACCGTTTTAGGTGTGGATTAATTGTCAGAGTAGAGGACCTTGTGCATTTCAGGTAAAATAACAACTCAATGTTTATATCGCAGGACAAATTAGCTAGCAACAGCAAGCTAGCTAAATAGGACAAATTAGCTAGCAAGTGCAAGCTAGCTATCTAAATTGCCATACATATTTAATGCTTTCCGACCTGTCCCCAAATTAATATAATTGGTTCAGAGTTTGTTTTGATATTTTAACCTGCGTGTCGTGATCGCGTTTGGTGTGGGGGGACAAAATGCATGTATGCACGATGGTTCACGATGGGGAACGCGCGCAGCCGGTTTGAGTTCCGTGTAACTATCAAGAGACATGCATTTGAAAGTCAACACCATTAGTTTGGCTTCAGCCAAGTCTCCTAGATGCATGGATTATAGACATGCAAACAGGATGCCTGAAAAATATGTTGCATACGACTGCCTTCTCGTCTTGTGCACCAGAGGCACGGAATGCTTCATATAGATACGTTAATGCCTCACATTTTAGTGCCACACATTTTCACTCACACACAGTCAACGCTGCTGTCCCATTTATATACCATTTTATTCAACTGCACGACAAAGACACTATCCACTTTATAATTGTAAATAAGACCCAAGACACTTTATATCTGTAAACAGTCATTCTTGACAGAGGATATACAGTATACATTCTGAATGTGCTAACGAGTACATAGCAGCTCTATTAGTATGTTTACTATTACTATGCAAACTACTTTCTCCAATGACTTTTTAATTTAAAAAAACCTTTTGATTATTTTTTTAATTTGTACTGCACTGTTGAGGGCTGTTCAAGCATAATTTATACCTGCTGTAAACTGTACAGAGGCATTAAAAAGTATGTGAACCCTTTGAAATTAGGGATGCACAATATAATTTGGTGAACATATCGGAATCGGACGATATTAGCTAAAAATGCCACCATCGGTATAGGCCCGATGTCTAGTTTAACGCTGATGTTAAAAACCGATGTCACAACTGCCGTGCATACCTATATAGCGTAGAATACAGTTGAAGTCGCTCTGGATAAGAGCGTCTGCTAAATGACTTAAATGTAAATGTATGTAAATGTAAGTCGGAAGTTTACATACACTTAGGTTGGAGTTATTAAAACTAATTTTTCAACCACTCTGCAAATTTCTTGTTAACTAACTATAGCTTTGGCAAGTCGGTTAGGAAATCTACTTTGTGTATGACAAGTCATGTTTCCAACAATTGTTTACAGATAGGTTATTTCTCTTATAATTCACTGTATCACAATTCTAGTGGGTCAGAAGTTTACATACACTAAGTTGGCTGTGCCTTTAAACAGCTTGGAAAATTCCAGAAAATTATGTCATGGCTTTAGAAGCTTCTGATAGGCTAATTGACATAATTTGAGTCAAATGGAGGTGTACCTGTGGATGTATTTCAAGGCCTACCTTCAAACTCAGTGCCTCTGCTTGACACCATGTGAAAATCAAAAGAAAAAAAAAAAAAAATTGTACACCTCCACAAGTCTGGATCATCCTTTGGAGCAATTTCCAAACGCCTGAAGGTACCACGTTCATCTGTACAAACAATAGTATGCAAGTATGAACACCATGGGACCACGCAGCCATCATACCGCTCAGGAAGGAGACGTGTTCTGTCTCCTAGAGATGAACGTACTTTGGTGCGAAAAGTGCAAATCAATCCCAGAACAACGGCAAAGGACCTTGAAGATTCTGGAGGAAACCGGTACAAAAGTATCTATAGCCACAGTAAAACGAGTCCTATAATCGACATTAAACTGAAAGGGTGCTCAGCAAGGAAGAAGCCACTGCTCCAAAACCGCCATAAAAAAGCCAGACTATGGTTTGTAACTGCACATGGGGACAAAGATTGTACTTTTTGGAGAAATGTCCTCTGGTCTGATGAAACAAAAATATAACTGTTTGGCCATAATGCCCATCGTCATGTTTGGAGGAAAAAGAGGGAGGCTTGCGAGCTGAAGAACACCATCCCAACCGTGAAGCACAGGGGTGGCAGCATCATGTTGTGCTTTGCTGCAGTGGGGACTGGTGCACTTCACAAAATAGATGGCATCATGAGGAAAGAAAATGTTACGGTTATATTGAAGCAACATCTCAAGACATCAGTCAGGAAGTTAAAGCTTGGTCGCAAATGGGTCTTCCAAATGGACAATGACCCCAAGCATACTTCCAAAGATGTGGCAAAATGGCTTAAGTACAACAAAGTCAAGGTATTGGAGTGGCCATCACAAAGCCCTGACCTCAATCCTATAGAAAATGTGTGGGTAGAACTGAAAAAGCGTGTGCGAGCAAGGAGGCCTACAAGCCTGACTCAGTTACACCAGCTCTGTCAGGAGGAACGGGCCAAAATTCACCCAATTTATTGTGGGAAGCTTGTGGAATGCTACGCGAAATGTTTGACCCAAGTTAAACATTTTAAAGGCAATGCTACCAAATACTAATTGAGTGTATGTAAACTTCTGACCCACTGGGAATGTGATGAAAGAAATAAAAGCTGAAATAAATCAATTCTCTACTATTATTCTGACATTTCACAGATTACAAATTACTCACAGATTACTGCACCTGTACATACCCCATCTATAATTTAGCCCAAACAACTACCTCTCCCCCTACTGTATTTATTTATTTTGCTCCTTTGCACCCCATTATTTCTATCTTTGCTTTGCACATTCTTCCACTGCAAATCTACCATTCCAGTGTTTTACTTGCTTTTTGTATTTACTTCGCCACCATGGCCTTTTTTTTGCATTTACCTCCCTTATCTCACCTCATTTGCTCACATTGTATATACTTATTTTTTTCTACTGTATTATTGACTGTATGTTTCTTTTACTCCATGTGTAACTCTGTGTTGTTGTATGTGTCGAACTGCTTTGCTTTATCTTGGCCAGGTCGCAATTGTAAATGAGAACTTGTTCTCAACTTGCCTACCTGGTTAAATAAAGGTGAAATTTAGTGGTGATCCTAACTGACCTAAAACAGGGAATTTTTACTCGGATTAAATGTCAGGAATTGTGAAAAACTGAGTTTAAATCTATTTGACTCAGGTGTATTCCGACTTCAACTGTAAATACATTCATTATTTCTTACCCAAAAGGGTGGCGGTTCGGGGTAAAGTATTAGGATTACTGTGAGCATAGTTACAAGTGTTGTCTCTCTTTCTTTTCCCCCTCCCGCTTTTGATAAACAAGCAGTAATGTGTCATTAGTCCACTAGGGACCTATTTTCATCATATTAAGTTTTTAATCAATAACCTATAGCGCGTATGTGTGTATCCTGTGTTATCATTTAGTTAATTAGTAAATAAACAATTAACCTTTCACGAGCCTCTACCCCGGGTCCGGGAGCACCCCCCACCCCCCACACTGATTAGCATCGCTAGCATAGCGTCACAATTAAATAGTAGCATCTAAATATTATTAAATCACAAGTCCAAGACACCTAATGAAAGATACAGATCTTGTGAATAAAGCCACCATTTCCGATTTTTAAAATGTTTTACAGGGAAGACACAATATGTAAATCTATTAGCTAAACACGTTAGCAAAAGACACCATTTTTCTTTGTCCACCATTTTTTCTCTCCACCAGTAGCCATCACCAATTTGGCTAAACTAAGATATTGATAGCCACTAACCAAGAAAAGACCTCATCAGATGACAGTCTGATAACATATTTATGGTATAGGATAGGTTTTGTTAGAAAAATGTGCATATTTCAGGTATAAATCATAGTTTGCCATTGCAGCCACCATCACAAATCTCACCAAAGCGACTAGAATTACTACAGAGAGCAACTTGTATTACCAATTTACTCATCATAAAACATTTCTTAAAAATACACAGCACATAGCAATGGAAAGACACAGATCTTGTGAATTCAGACAACATTTCAGATTTTCTAAGTGTTTTACGGCGAAAACACAATAAATCGTTATATTAGCATACCACATATGCAAACGTTACCCAAGCACTGATTCAAGCCAAAGAGAGCGATATCGTTATCATCGCCAAAATATATTAATTTTTTCACTAACCTTCTCAGAATTCTTCAGATGACACTCCTGTAACATCATATTACAACATACATATAGAGTTTGTTCGAAAATGTGCATATTTAGCCACCAAAATCATGGTTAGACAATGACAAAAGTAGCCCAGCTGGTCAGAAAATGTCGTGCACCATATTAGACAGTGATCTAGTCTTATACATAAATACTCATAAACTTGACTAAAAAATATAGGGTGGACAGCGATTGATAGACAATTTAATTCTTAATACAATCGCGGAATTACATTTTTTAAATTATCCTTACCTTTCAATACAGGTTGCGCCAAGCAAAGCTACACCTAACAAAATGGCGGAACGTGCGTTTAACATTTTTCTACAGAACAACGATTTATCATCTTAAATATTTCTTACTATGAGGTGATCTTCCATCAGATTCTTGGGCAATGTATCCTTTCTTGGGTCTAATCTTCTTTTGGTCGAAAGATGCCCTCTGTCCGTCGAAATGCCCACTAACGTTCGACCGGGACCCCGAAACGTGCCCGGCTCTTCAAAGAGCATCACATAGAAATGCCTCAAAATCGCACTAAACGGATATAAATTGCTATAAAACGGTTCAAATTAACTACCTTATGATGCTGTTAACACCTATAACGAGTAAAAATATGACCGGAGAAATATTACTGGCTAAACTAAAGCTTGGAAGGAGGCGAGTCGGATGTCCTTAGCGCGCCACGCGCAGGCAGCCAAAGGAAGTTACTTCCGGTATTTAGTGTTTTATTCAGCCCCTGATTGCGCAATCGACTCCATTCAAAGCGTCATCACGCACTGACACCCAGGGGAAGACGTAAGCAGTGTCTGTTTCTCCATAGCATTTACAGTGACCTTTAAACTGACTCCAGATCAGTGGCCAAAATGTTTGAAATCTGACTCCCTATCATGAAAAGTGCTGTAGATTGAGTTCTGTTTCACTCAGAGACAAAATTCCAACGGCTATAGAAACTAGAGAGTGTTTTCTATCCAATAATTATAACAATATGCATATTGTACGAGCAAGAATTGAGTAGGAAGCCGTTTAATGTGTAGAGCAAATTATGCTAATGCGAAACAGCACCCCCTATAGTTGCAAGAAGTTAAATCAATCTGTGTGGTACAGAATGATCAGTAAGGCTGGGGTTTGTGCAGATACAAGGAGTATGCGACATTCAGAATTATGAGACTGATATGAGGTAATGGTTAATAAATTACTTATCGATATATATCTTATATCATCTAGAGTTTAATTAGGGAGAGAACTCGTTAACCTGTTGAGGCTAGGGGGTGCTGTTGTCACTATTTCTGGAAATCGTGTAATTTTTAAACGGCTTCCTACTAAATTCTTGATCGTACAATATGCATATTATTATTATTATTGGATAGAAAACAGTCTCTAGATTCTATAGCCGTTGAAATTTTGTCTCTGAGTGGAACAGAACTCATTCTACAGCAATTTCCCTGACATGGAGTCAGATTTCACACATTTTGGCCCCTGATCTGGAGTCAGTTTAAAGGCCACTGTGAACGCTATGAGGATACAGACACTGCTTACGTCTTCCCCTGGATGCCTTTACGTGATGACGCTTTGAATGGTGTCGATTGCGCAATCACAGCCACTATAAAACAAAAAAACGTGTAGGTAGGAACTCTTTTCCAGATGCGCCGGACGCGCGGTGGACACCGACCTGCTCTTTTTCCAAGCATTAGTGTAGCCAGTAATATTTCTCCGGTCATGTTTTTACTCGTTATAGGAGTTAAAAACATCATAAGGTAGTTAATTTAAACCGTTTTATAGCAATTTATATCCGTTTAGTGCGATTTTGGGACATTTATTTCTGAGACACTGTGAATCTCTGGGCACGTTTCCAGTTCATGCCGAACGCAATGGGCATTTCCACATGGCAAGAGGACAGCTTTCGACCAAAAGACGATTAGACCCAAGAAAGGATTCTTTGCCCAAGATTCTGATGGAAGAACAGCTCAAAGTAGGAACAATTTATTATGATAAATCGTGTTTCTGTCGAAAAATGTTAATCGCTTATGACGCCATTTTGTTAGACGTAGCTTCGCTTGGCGCAAACTGTATTGAAAAGTAAGGATAATTTAAAAAATGTAAATCAGCGATTGTATTAAGAATTAAATTGTCAGGCCTCCCGGGTGGCGCAGTGGTCTAGGGCACTGCATCGCAGTGCTAACTGCGCCACCAGAGTCTCTGGGTTCGCGCCCAGGCCGCGACCGGGAGGTCCGTGGGGCGACGCACAATTGGCATAGCGTCGTCCGGGGTAGGGAGGGTTTGGCCGGTAGGGATATCCTTGTCTCATCGCGCTCCAGTGACTCCTGTGGCGGGCCGGGCGCAGTGCGCGCCAGCCAAGGGGGCCAGGTACACGGTGTTTCCTCCGACACATTGGTGCGGCTGGCTTCCGGGTTGGAGGCGCGCTGTGTTAAGAAGCAGTACGGCTGGTTGGGTTGTGCTTCGGAGGACGCATGGCTTTCGACCTTCGTCTCTCCCGAGCCCGTACGGGAGTTGTAGCGATGAGACAAGGTAGTAATTACTAGCGATTGGATACCACGAAAATTGGGGAGAAAATGGGATAAAAAAAATTAAAAAAGAATTAAATTGTCTATCAATCGCTGTCCACCCTATATTTTTTAGTCACGTTTATGAGTATTTATGTATACGACTAGATCACTGTCTAATATGGCGCACGACATTGTCTGACCAGCTGGGCAACTTTTGTCATTGTCTAACCATGATTTTGGTGGCTAAATATGCACATTTTCAAACAAACTGTATATGTATGTTGTAATATGATGTTACAGGAGTGTCATCTGAAGAATTCTGAGAAGGTTAGTGAAAAAATTATTATATTTTGGCGATGTTTACGTTATCGCTCTCTTTGGCTAGAATCAATGCTCTGGTAATGTTTGCACATGTGGTATGCTAATATAACAATTTATTGTGTTTTCGCTGTAAGACACTTAGAAAATCTGAAATATTGTCTGTATTCACAGGATCTGTGTCTTTCGATTAGTGTATGCTGTGTATTTTTACGAAATGTTTGATGATTAGTAATTAGGTAAACACGTTGCTCTATGTATTTATTCTAGTCCATTTGTGACGGTGGGTGCAATTGTAAACTATGATATCTACCTGAAATATGCACATTTTTCTAACAAAACCTATCCTATACCATAAATATGTTATCAGACTGTCATCTGATGAGGTTTTTTCTTGGTTAGTGGCTATCAATATCTTAGTTTAGCCGAATTGGTGATAGCTACTGGTGTTGGTGGACAAAGAAAAGATGGTGTCTTATGCTAATGTGTTTAGCTAATAGATTTACATATTGTGTCTTCCCTGTAAAACATTTTAAAAATCGGACATGTTGGCTGGATTCACACTATCTGTGTCTTTAATTAGCTGTATTGGACTTGTTAATGTGTAAAAGTTAAATATTTAAAATATATATTTTTTGGGAATTTCGTGCTCTGCCTTTTCAGTGGGATGTGGGAGGAGTGCCGCTAGCGGTCCTAGACAGGTTAAACAACTTATTCCGCGGTGCCCCAAATCCTAATGTGTTAATTGTTACATGAATAATTTAACTCGAGTAACAATTAAACAGTTGATTCGATACATAACAGTCATCAGA
Source organism: Salvelinus fontinalis (assembly GCF_029448725.1). Classification (NCBI taxonomy): domain Eukaryota; kingdom Metazoa; phylum Chordata; class Actinopteri; order Salmoniformes; family Salmonidae; genus Salvelinus; species Salvelinus fontinalis. The sequence goes on from NC_074695.1 coordinate 42,305,526, forward strand.
TTAATGAAAGTCACGTCACGACAGTAGTCATGGAGAGGCTGGGAATTGGGTAATTTATCTATTATACACTGAACAAAAATATAAACGCAACATGTAAAGTGTTTGTCCCATGTTTCATGAGCTGAAATAAAAGATCCCTGAAATGTTTCATACACAAAAAAAGGTTATTTCTCTCAACGGACAAGGCCACAATCAACAGCCTGATCAACTCTATACGAAAGAGGTGTCGGACTGCATATGGCAAATGGTGATCACAACAGATACTGACTGGTTTTCTGATTTACATTTGTTTTTTTAAAGGTGTCTGTGACCAACCGGTGCATACAGTGGGGCAAAAAAGTATTTAGTCAGCCACCAATTGTGCAAGTTCTCCCACTTAAAAAGATGAGAGAGGCCTGTAATTTTCATCATAGGTACACTTCAACTATGACAGACAAAATGAGGAAAAAAAATCCAGAAAATCACATTGTACGATTTTTTATGATTTTATTTGCAAATTATGGTGGAAAATAAGTATTTGGTCACCTACAAACAAGCAAGATTTCTGGCTCTCACAGACCTGTAACTTCTTCTTTAAGAGGCTCCTGTGTCCTCCATTCGTTACCTGTATTAATGGCACCTGTTTGAACTTGTTATCAGTATAAAAGACACCTGTCCACAACCTCAAACAGTCACACTCCAAACTCCACTATGGCCAAGACCAAAGAGCTGTCAAAGGACACCAGAAACAACATTGTAGACCTGCACCAGGCTGGGAAGACTGATGAATATATTTCAATTGACTGATTTCCTTATATGAACTGTAACTAAAATCTTTGAAATTGTTGCATGTTGTATTCATATTTTTGTTCAGTATAAATGAGTGAAACACACATCTACATTATATGATAAGGTGGGGAGGATCACAAAAGAGTGGACCATTCGCAAGGGAACTTCTATCCTAAGGTTATTTGTCTTACCACCAAACTTCCACTCCATGTCAACCAGCTTGTTGACCATAAGAGTCTGCCCTACAGCCAGCCTGGACAACACAGGGTAGTGGCTGCTCCACTGAAAAAAAATATTTGAATCAATTACATTTTTTCTCAATTCAATATCCAACATGGATGATATGATATTAAATGTTGTACATACCTGTTGTGAAAATGGGCTGTCTTGGAATCATTGAATCCTATAAATTAAAAAGTTATCGTTAAAAGTTGTTTAATGACACTGTAAAGCTCAGTACCAATATGGACCGTGGAGACTGGAGTATTTGCAGCTTTGATAGTGTACATGGGATTTATATTTTACAACATACCTAAAGCGAGAAGGTCCTCTTTGACTTGGTCTGCCGTCAGATTTTTCTTCAGGGCACCTAGATTTGAAAAAAATAAACTACAACATGTACTTTGTCCATTTTAGGTTGCTGTAACCACATAATTAAATTGAACACATTTTACAGTGCATTCAGGAAGTATTCATACCCCTTGACTTTTTCCACATTTTGTTACGTTACAGCCTTAATCTAAAATGTATTGAATGGCATTTTCCCTCAATCTTCACACAATACCCCATAATGACAAAGTAAAAACAGGTTTTTAGAAATGTTTAGAAATGTATAAAAAATGTTTTGTTGAAATATCACATTTAGTATTCAGACCCTTTACTCAGTACTTTTTTGAAGCACCTTTGGCCATGATTACAGCCTAGATGCTACAAGCTTGGCACGCCTGTATTTGGGGAGTTTCTTCCATTCTTCTCTGCAGATCCTCTCAAGCCCTCTCAGGTTGGTTGGGAGCGTCGCTGCACAGCTATTTTCAGGTCTCTCCAAAGATGTTAGATCGGGTTGAAGTCCAGGCTCTGGCTGGGCCACTCAAGGACATTCATTCAACTCTGGAGCAGGTTTTCATCAAGGATCTCTCTGTACTTTGCTCTGTTCATCTTTCCCCTCGATCCTGACTAGTCTCCCAGTCTCTGCTGCTGAAAAACATCCCCACAGCATGATGCTGCCACCACCATTCTTCACCGTAGGGATGCTGCCAGGTTTCCTCCAGACGTGACGCTTGGCATTCAGGCCAAAGAGTTCAATCTTGGTTTCATCAGACCAGAGAATCTTGTTTCTCATGGTCTGAGAGTCCTTTAGGTGCCTTTTGGCAAAATCCAAGCGGCCTGTCATGTGCATTTTACTGATGAGTGGCTTCTGTCTAGCCACTCCACCATCCACCATAAAGGCCTGATTGGTAGAGGGCAGCTGAGATGGTTGACCTTCTGGAAGGTTCTCCCATCTCCACAGAGGAACTCTGGAGCTCTGTCAGATGACCATCAGGTTCTTGGTCACCTCCCTGACCAAGGCCCTTCTCCCTCCATTGCTCAGTTTGGCCGGGCGGCTAGCTCTAGGAAGAGTCTTGGTGGGTCCAAACTTCTTCCATTTAAGAATGATGGAGGCCACTGTGTTCTTGGGGACCTTCAATGCTGCATAAATGTTTTGGTATCCTTCCCCAGATCTGTGCCAAGGACACAATCCTATCTCGGAGCTCTACGGACAATTCCTTGGACCTCATGGCTTGGTTGTTGCTCTGACATGCACTGTCAACTGTGGGACCTTATATAGACAGGTGTGTGCCTTTCCAAATCATGTCCAATCAATTTAATTTATCACAGATGGACTCCAATCAAGTTGTAGAAACATCTCAAGGCTGATCAATGGAAACAGGATGCACCTGAGCTCAATGTAGAGTCTCATAGCAAAGGGTCTTAATACTTATGTAAATAAGTTCTTTCAGTTTTTTATTTCATGAAAATTTGCTAAACTTTCTAAAAACCTGTTTTCGCTTTGTCATTGTGTCGTATTGTGTGTAGATTGATGAGAGAAAAATGTATTTAATCCATTTTAGATTTTTTTTTTACCGTTATTTTACCAGGTAAGTTGACTGAGAACACGTTCTCATTTGCAGCAACGACCTGGGGAATAGTTACAGGGGAGAGGAGGGGGATGAATGAGCCAATTGTAAACTGGGGATTATTAGGTGACCATGATGGTTTGAGGGCCAGATTGGGAATTTAGCCAGGACACAAGGGTTAACACCCCTACTCTTACGATAAGTGCCATGGGATCTTTAATGACCTCAGAGAGTCAGGACACCCGTTTAACGTCCCATCCGAAAGACGGCACCCTACACAGGGCAGTGTCCCCAATCACTGCCCTGGGGCATTGGGATATTTTTTAGACCAGAGGAAAGAGTGCCTCCTACTGGCCCTCCAACACCACTTCCAGCAGCATCTGGTCTCCCATCCAGGGCCTGACCAGGACCAACCCTGCTTAGCTTCAGAAGCAAGCCAGTAGTGGTATGCAGGGTGGTATGCTGCTGGCCTAGAATAAGGCTGTAACGTAACAAAATGTGGAAAAGGTCAAGGGGTATGAATACTTTCCGAATGCACGGTATAGCTCTATAGTTCTAATAGTATGGACCCGAAGAAAGGCAATTTTCCTTGATATACTAATATACTAAGATAATTGCTGGACTCTACCATATTTTGGTTTAGGTGTATTTCATGTTGTATACACAAGTTATTTCTAAATCTCTATTTGTGAGTGCTGTCTGTCAGTCTCACCATGGGGAAGCAGCATGCAACTCTTCATAAGGTTTCTCAGAGGGCCTGCACTCATCCCATTCTCCTCTGCAAACTCACTCAGCTGCTACAAGAGCCTGTCCGTCTGCAAATACACACCACAATGAATGAAGGAAACACAGTCAAGTGGCTGTCTGTTCACACGTCCAGCACACAATTAATGATAAGATAATGTCTGTCTGGTCTCATGAGTGTGTTTACCTCTTTTGGCTCCAACAGGAAATTGAAAACAATCTGTCAGACGTATAAATTGCTGCAGGGAAACAGTTTAAGAATACAGAGTCTATTGGTCTATTCAGTACATTGATTCATAGTTGCCATAGATCTACTTTGTTGTCAGGTAAGATGGGCCAGACCTCATTTGAATCATGAATCAAGTGACAGTAACTAGTCATGTGACCTGGATGTATAGCCTAACTACACACATTTTGAAACATTGCATCATACTAAAAGCAGCATGTTTCGAAATCAGTTAGGCTTTATGTAAATTCGTAAGTACAAGCAAGCATGCAGCTAACATTTGCAGGCAACTGGGGTGTATTCATTGCGGATACCGTTCACCGTTTAAGAACTACACAGAAGCAAAGAGAAAAACGAGAGCTTCTATTGGACAAATTCAGGTAGGTCCCGCCCTGTTTCGTTTAAGAAACGTTTCGCAACAGAATTGGACTTATGAATATACCCCTGCATTGTTTACAGTTAACTTTAACTCACTGTACTTAGTTCATGCTCAAAACGACCATTTCACGTTATCGAATGCTCACCTGTTCGTTGAATTTGTTAAAGTTCAGTAAGTCATTGCTCACAGAATCTGGTAAAGTATCTTTAGTAAATTGAAGTTGCATAATTGTTACTTTTAGCTAGTTCACTGATCAGCAAATTCAAAGTACGTTTTCTTGCTATTCAACCCAGCACGTTCCATACTTGTTTCTTCCATTGTATTATGGAGGTCCGCAAACAAACGTTAGAAGTGCATCCGCCACCTATTGGATGGGGTGAAAACTGATCATAATAGCGGAAGGGGGAAAAACATACTCCTAATATTCCAAAAGTAAACAAAATACAGTATATATATAAAAAAAAAATAGATATATATTGCTCCTTAATTCGGATCCAGATGTCCCATCAGATCCCTACACAGGTTCAGGAGCCTGAGAGGGGGTACATCTTCATTCAGTATTCCCTACAAAGTTTTAGCCATGAAGTCTGGTTTGCCCAATGTGTATATAAATCCTGGATTTATGTATTGGCCATTGAGAGGCATTGCCTTGATGACAGCTTTGCACACTCTTGGCATTCTCTCAATCAGCTTCATGAGGAATGCTTTTCCATTTTCCAACATATGCTGAGCACTTGTTGGCTGCTTTTACTTCACGCTGCGGTCCAACTCATCCCAAACCATCTCTATTGGGTTGAGGTCGGGTGATTGTGGAGGCCAGGTCATCTGATGCAGCACTCAATCACTATCCTCGGGCAAATAGCACTTACACAGCCTGGAGGTGTGTTTTGGGTAATTGTTCTGTTGAAAAACAAATGATAGTCCCACTAAGTGCAAACCAGATGGGATGGCGTATTGCTGCAGAATGGTGTGGTAGCCATGCTGGTTAAGTGTGCCTTGAATTCTAAATAAATCACAGACAGTGTCAAGAGCAAAGCACCCCCTCAACAACACACCTTCTGCTCCATGCTTCACGGGGGGAAATACACATGCAGAGGTCATCCGTTCACCTACTCTGCGTCTCACAAAGACACGGAGGTTGGAACCAAAAATTTCACATTTGGACTCATCAGGCCAAAGGACAGATTTCCACCGGTCTAATGTCCATCGCTCATGTTTCTTGGCCCAAGCAAGTCACTTCTTCTTATTGGTGTCCTTTGGTAGTGGTTTCTTTGCAGCAATTCAACCATGAAGGCCCAATTCACACAGTCTCCTCTGAACAGTTGATGTTGAGATGTGTCTGTTCCTTGAACTCTGTGAATGGTTTATTTGGGTGCAGTTAACTCTAATGATCTTATCCTCTGCAGCAGAGGTAACTCTGGGTCTTCCTTTCCTGTGGCGGTCCTCATGAGAGACAGTTTCTTCATAGCGCTTGATGGTTTCTGCGACTGCACTTGAAGACACTTTGCACTTGACTGACCTTCATGTCTTAAAGTAATGATGGACTGTCGTTTTTCTTTGCTTATTTGAGCTGTTCTTGCCATAATATGGACTTGGTATTTTACCAAATAGGGCTATCTTCTGTATACCACCCCTACGTTGTCACATCAGTTTTGCTCAAACTCATGAAGAAGGAAACGCCTGTTAATTGAAATGCATTCCAGGTGACTACCTCATGAAGCTGGTTGAAAGAATACCAAGAGTGTGCAAAGCTGTCATCAAGGCAAAGGGTTCCTACTCTTCACTGTTGACGTACTCCCTTCACAGAACAGCTCAAACTGGCACTAACCAGAATAGAAAGAGGAGTGGGAGGCCCCGGTCCACAACTGAGCAAGAGGACAAGTACATTAGAGTGTCTAGTTTGAGAAACAGACGCTTCACAAGTCCTCAACTGGCAGCTTCATTAAATAGTACCCGCCAACAGTGAAGAGATGCTCTGGGATGCTGGCCTTCTAGGCGGAGTTCCTCTGTCCAGTGTCTGTGTTCTTTTGCCCATCTTAATCTTTTCTTTTTATTGGCCAGTCTGAGATATGGCTTTTTCTTTGCAACTCTGCCTAGAAGGCCAGCATCCCAGAGTCGCCTCTTCACTGACGTTGAGACTGGTGTTTTGCAGGTACTCTTTAATGAACCTGCCAGTTGAGGACTTGTGAGGCGTATGTTTCTCAAACTAGACACTCTAATGTACTTGTCCTCTTGCTCAGTTGTGCACTGGGGCCTCCCACTCCTCTTTCTACTCTGGTTAGGGCCAGTTTGCGCTGTTTTTTGAAGGGAGCAGTACACTGTTTTGTACGAGATCTTCCTTTTGGCAATTTCTCGCATGGAATAGCCTTCATTTCTCAGAACAAGAATAGACTGACGAGTTTCAGAAGAAAGACCATTGTTTCTAACCATTTTGAGTCTGTAATCGAACCCACAAATGCTGATGCTCCAGATACTCAACTAGTCTAAAGAAGGACAGTTTCATTGCTTTTTTAAACAGAACAACAGTTTTCAGCTGTGCTAACATAATTGCAAAAGGGTTTTCTAATGATCAATTAGCCTTTTAAAAATGATAAACTTGGATTAGCTAACACAACATGCCGTTGGAACACAGGAGTGATGGTTGCTAAAAATGGGCCTCTGTACGCCTATGTAGATATTCCATTAAAAATCAGCCGTGTACAGCTACAATCGTCATTTACAACATTAACAATGTCTACACCGTATTTCTGATCAATTTGATGTTATTTTAATGGACAAAAAATGTGATTTTCTTTCAAAAACAAGGACATTTCTAAGTGACCCCAAACTTTTGAACGGTAGTGTACATGCTATGTTACCCACAGGCTGGCCAATCCTAACCAAAGCCAATCAAGAAAAGGATCATAGGCTAATGCCAACTCAATATCATCTAACTCAACTGTACTGTGATTCAATCCATCTGAACAACCTTCCATGTACCATCATCTGAATATAAAGACTCCGGTCTGAGACATTAGCATAATGGGTGACTGGTGGACCGCATTGAGCCCAGGGCTGAATTTTTGTACAAGTTTTGTAAGGGCTTCTGCTATCATTAGCAGTCATTGCATGTTTTCTTTCTCTTGAATGTGAAATATGTCATTTTTGTTGATTTTGAAGAATATTCATGTGATAATATTACTGATCTTTGAACTGTCTTAATCAATATAAAAATGTGAAAGACCTGTCAATGTTTTGTTGTCATGTGATAATTTACAAAGAAAAGATAAGGCATTTGAAGCTTCAAAATCAGGTTTTGAAAAAAATTATGTTGTACTCATTAATTATTTTCCTGGACAAATGTATTCTTTTGTATTTTCACAAAACTATATTTTCTCATATCCTTTGTTTGAGCATAATACTGTACATTTGACCTTTTGGAATTACCAGTGAGGAGTTCATCAGCACAAGAGCAGGGAATACACAATAAGTCCACGGACTCCCTTCTATTGTAGTTGGGAACTCCAGAAGAAGGGATCTAATGCTGCACTAAACAGGACTCAATATTTCAATATTTTCGGGTTCGTGCTCCCAGCCTCTTGCAAGGTGTTACACAACTATTGTTAAGTGGTGTTTCAGAACACTTTAGGATGAATGTTTCAGTACACCTTAAATCTGTCTCATAACTCCTTACACCCATGTGTTTCAAAACTCTAGCAAAGTTAGTTTTGTTTCCTTAACATTGGTGGCAGTTCAGTTGCCACTAGTTTTAGTGTTACAAAACACTTCATTATGACAGTGCAGTAGCAAGTAAAATAAATAAAAGTGTGTCAAAATATAAAGGATATTTCATGCTGAAACCCTCATATTAAACACCAATGGTATTCACAAGGTTGATAGGTTAAATTTAGGATAATGTTTCACAGCTTTGTCATTCTATTTTTTATCTTAAAATCTTCTTATTTTATTATTTTACATGTGATAAGGCCACACAGGGGGCCAGCGATAACTACAGACACCTGTGACAATCTGAAGTATCCAAAAAGGCCACTAGATGTCTTGTGATAAATTACATAAAATCCTTGAAAGTTACCAAAACGCTGGTAGTTTATTTTTAAACTTCAAAGGTTGCCAGTAATATACCCTCCCATTGCACCCCCATCAATAATCAAGTTCAAATTCAAGTTTGGTTTGCAGGTAGGATGAACAAAGCACATTACATAGGCTACAATACAAAACATAGAAACATGTAAGACAAATGTGCGATAGAATTTAAATGAGCACAGTTATGATGATGCATTTGTTATTATGCCAATGGATTTAATAAGACTTCAGTAAATGAATAGAATGGGCAATCCTTTTTCAGTGACAACTTCAAATGTTTTGATATATTGTTTTTGTGGACATTCGGTTACATGTACATGCCGTCTACTAACAAGGACCAGTGGGGTACTACTAACTATACCATTGGCAGAGCAGTTTATAAATGGTGTATAATGCAATGTAGGTCTATTAAGGGTTAACACTGGAAAAGGTAAATATATTTTTCATTCAGCTACAGCGTGATTCGAGACCCGGGAAAAGTTACGCCTGAATACTGTTGCAAAAAAAAAAAAAAAAGGAGAAAAGATTGCAGCAGGCAAGCTTGAGGAGTAAAGAACTCGGCTTAAATATTCTCCCCCAGTGTAAAAAAGGCGTGTGTAGGTTGAAGTAAGTAGAGTGTGGGCCAAGCAGTGAGAGAGGACCAATCAATTTCAATTGTTCCCCCTCTTTCTTTCCGAATGACAACCTCTGCAACAGGTAATTTTTTTGTACAGTTGCCCTTCTCATGATAAGTGTTCAAGTAGCATAGGCTGTGCTCTCTGCAAAACAGCACCCAGGAGATCAATTTACCATACAGCATGCTGCTTGAGACAGTAAGAATTCCTGCATGAGGTTTGACAACTTTCTTACTTTTACAGTCATTTGTTCCATTGGGAGTCATATTAATTCCCACTTTTTTGCTTAAAGACATGCTACACTTCGATGTAATTGATGCAACAAGGTTGCGCGGATGTATTATTATGAAAGTTGGAGACAAGGAAGGAAGGGGAAATATCCAACATATCCTCAAACATGGCAAATATAGGGCTATTTACTGTGAAATAAATCTATATTATTTTATGTATCGGAATGTTTAATGTTGCAGTTTAAATTCACCGAGTTCATCTGCGTCGCGCAGTTAGTAGCCTGTACAGTTGGCAACAGACGTTGCGAGTGGAATCTAATGCATTTTTACGCGTGAGTAGGCTAGTTTGTGATTTTCAAGAAGGCGGTGATTTATTTTTAGCGTGTCTTAGACGTTTATTGAAAAGTTGGTTCATTCGAACTTGACTAACGAAGTGTTACATTGTTATTATGGCATTGGCACAATTTCCTCAAAATCATTTCAAGTTCGATTGCGACGTTTTTCATACAAGCAAGCGCATGTTTCCTAACTCCATGCCGTGCCAAAGAGAAAGATATTTTTTTTTAGCGTTTATTTGGAATCATTGTTTTCTGTAAGAATATGTGCCTTCATAATCATTGTATGTGGTAGGCCTAATAGGGCTACATTGTAATGCGGAAACTTAATATAATAGGCCTATAACCCTAGCCTAGTCGTTTGAGTGTTACAGAATTCGTAAACTGTTGTGCACCTGCGTGGATTTTTATATCATGTTTGCAGAGTCTTTGAAGTTGGGTCTTTATTCTCTGAGAGTTCACACGCATCAGCGCGAAAGTAATAGGATAATTGACGTATTTGACTGTAGCCGACACCGCACCGTGTGAACCCGCTTGGGCCTGCTCAAGGCATGCCCGCCGTAGTGGGATTTCCAAAGATACATTTTTACCACACATACATGGATACCGTTTCAAAAACTCGTTGCTTTGGCTTTGTTGTTAATCTCTCGAGAACGATACATTCTGCTTAGTGGCGAGGGATGGCATGAACCTTCTTCGGACCCCTCATAAACGCTGCACGCACACGTGTGAACACACTCATTTTAAAACATCCACATTTTTCATTTTTCTGCCCCAATTTGAACTATTTGGAGGTTACAAATATAACAAATACCGTAGGCTTACAGTTTCTTGCACACAGAATTTATGAATAGTCAATTTAAAGGTAGGCTGCAGGATTGTAATGGCTGTTAGCGGTGACACCCCCTGTGGGTAAAAAAAACCTTTCATGTTGTAGCGCCTAATCTCTGACATTCAGGCTGCCGAAAGAACTTTGATGTGGCCCCTTATTGTCCCCCCACTCTCCCCTCCACCTCCTACCTTCACCCTCTCAGTCGCCATGGCTTTTGCCCAGTGTTAACTTCACAATGTGGCTTTGCATTTCAATGTGTTTCTAAAGAAGCAGTAAAAACAGAGGTTTTTATTTAGAGATTAATCTTGAGTCATTTACCACTCAGACTGTGGAGAGGATCATTAGGACTTTCCCTGGCTTTCCCTGGCTGTGTGTGTGTGAGAGAGAGCGAGAGAGAGAGAGCGTGCGTGAGTGTGTGTCTCCAAGTGTGTGTCCCTTGTAGTTTGCAGGATGCACCTGTGGCCCTGGCTGTTTCTGGTCTTGCGTAGGGGCTTCTTCTTTTAATGCCTAGAATATTCTTGCAAATGGGGATGTTGCATAGTAAGCTGCATGTGATCTTTCACTTCTTCTTTGGTTTATGGGGTGCTGCAGGGCTGACTGTTGAGCCCCTCCCGTTGAAAATAACATTCAGCCAATGGCTGAAATTATCTCTCTGAAATTATCTCTCAAACAAAACGACAGCAGTGCCCCAACACACGATTTCAATATGTAACCGCCTGATCACTAGGCACCAACCAGCCTTATCTGACCTCGCTCATTGCCCTCCAGCGGGGTCAGATCACTATCCTGCGAGGCAAATTCCTCTCTCTCTCTGCAGAGGCATGTTTGACAATACTGTTGACCTGTTAGGTCCTTCCCGGTCTCTGTGTGTGTGTTTACCCCCGGGGAAGTGTATGGACATGTCTGGTCTGCTCCCGGGCCTCATTATGAACCCATTGTCCTGTATCCAGTGATGTAGTGGTAAAGATAAAGGTGGGTAAGCTGTAAACTCCAGTCAGTGGGCTAACGAGATAAGATGAACAACCACCGATATAAACTTTTTTTTGTAAACTGTTACTTGCATTTTGATTGCATTTTAATGTAGGCCTATAGTAGTGTTGAGGGAATAGTGCTTTTTGAGGTCAGTTCGTTTTTTTTTTTTCGTTTTTTTTTTTTACATTAAATGATTTTAGAGCTTTTTAATATAAATTCCAAAGCCAAAAATAATGACCATTCAATTGCCAAAACATAGAAAATATTGTATTGTCTCTGTCAGGGCCGCAATGGGTAGACATCCGTAAAAAAACGTGTATGTTGTTGTGTATATTACTTGAAATAAATAAATGAGGCCCTAATCTATGGATTTCACGACTGGGCAGGGGTGCAGCCATGGGAGGGGGTGGCGGGCCCAGCCAATCAGAATTTGTTTTTCCCCACAAAAGGCCTTTATTACAGACAGAAATACTCCTCAGTTTCATCAGCTGTCCGGGTGGCTGGTCTCAGACCATCCAGCCGGTGAAGAAGCCGGATCTGTAGGTCCTGGGCTGGCGTGGTTACACGTGGTCTGCGGTTGTGAGGCCGGTTGGACGTCCTGCCAAATTCTCAAAAATTATGTTGGAGGCGGCTTATGGTAGAGAAATGAACATAAAATGATCTGGCAACAGCTCTGGTGGACATTACTGCAGTAAGCATGCCAATTCCACGCTCTCTCAAAACTTGAGACATCTGTGGCATTGTGTTTGTTGTGTGACAGAACTGCACATTGTAAAGTGTCCTTTAATTGTCCCCAGCACAAGGTGAACCTGTTTAATGATCATGCTGTTTAATCACCTTCTTGGTATGCCACACCTGTCAGGTGGATGGATTATTTTGTCAAAGGAGAAATGCACACTAACAGGGATGTAAACAAATTTGTGCACAACATTTGGGCCCCGACCTCAAGTTTTGGAACCACTGTACTGTCCTCTCTGCTTGCTTCCTATCTCTCTGTGTCTCCTCTGCCTCCTCCTGCATGCATTGCAGCCTTCCTCAAGCTCACCACTGTCTGTCTCACTAGTACACTCTGTAAAGCAAAGTTAGAATGAGAACTAGCCTATCTTTTGCTCCTGCTGAGGTCAGGATCTGTTTAAATTAGAACTGAAATGCTCAATTCAACCTATAACATTATTTTACATGTCAGTGTTAGGTAACCTTGTTGAACCATTGATTTACATGTCGATGTTAGGTAACCTTGTTATGAAAATGTATACTATTTTAAACAACATCATGGGAATGGTAGTGTACGCGCTTTACTCGTGACTTTTTGATCAAGAAGTGAATAAAATCTAACCTTAAACAATCAATTTGAGATGGAAAAACGATCAAATACTCACAACCATGCTAACAAACCTGTATTGTCCGCTCAAACATTCACTTGCATATGTTTTTGAGCACATTCAACTGTAGGCTACATTACATGGGCAGAGGCATCAGATCTACTGTTACCCGACATTAGTAAACTAGCTAAATGCATGATGTCCACAATAAGAAAGCAGCTAGCTAGCATCGAATAAGTGTCTATAGTCCAGTCAAAACCCACTTGCACATGTTTTTGTGTTCATTCAGCAAGCAAGGTCTATCTGTGTTCAACATTACAGTAGTTTTGACATGGGCATTGGATCATACTGTGTTAGCCAGCAAGCTAGCTAACAGAAAACGAGATTAGGAAGCTAGCTAACTACATGGTCATGCACCTGATAATAAAGACACTTTTGAAGGGAGATCGTGTACACAATGGAGGAAATGTTATTCAATATGGCTTGTATTGAGGGTCTTCAGATGTGCCAAACCCAGTAGAGGCTAGCTAGCTATCTGGGCTAGAAACAGCTGGCTAGAACTTCACAAGCTAACGTTAGCACAATATCCATCAATGATAGCTGAGCTTGCCATTGTTTTGGACTAGCTGGCTATGATAGCCCACCTGGCACAGAATACTTTTTTGGTCTATTTGTCATTCATGCCATGTTACCTGGCTAGTCTCTAGCAGGATAGCCTTCTAAAAAGTTTTCAGATTTTTTTTATGTTGTCTGGTCTGCCTTTCAGCCGAACCATTCAAGTGATGTCATTGATGACACATTATCAAAATGGCGGCGCACAGTAGTCAGATGAGGCCATTTTCAAACGTTTTAACATAAATATGTCACGTTGGCATAAATGGTCGGGAGACAGGCGCAGGAATGCGTAATAGGTTTTTTTATTTACCCAAATTACAGCGTGCCGTGTAAAGGCACGGGGACGAAGACCAAACAAACAAGTATCCAAAACACAGGGTAGAAACCCAAACAAAAGAGCAAGGAGAAACTCGAATAAATACACAAGCGCACAATGATTATCACACGGGACGAGACCCGTAATCATCTGCGCAATATACGTGGCACAAAAGCCAAAACAACATAGCACAGGTACTCACCAGACCAGCGGACATTGTAACAATAATCGACAGGACAATGGTGAACAAAGGACACACTTCTACAATTACTAATGAATGGGAATAGGGACCAGGTGTGCGTAATGACAGTTCCGGAGGGATCCGTGTCCAAATATGAGTTTTTCAGCTGTTTTAAGAGTAGGAACATTATCACATTTGGTTATCAAAATCACGTTAACTTACATAAATGTTTCAGTTCATCTTTAACATGAGCTTCTTACTTCATCCTAACACCAGAGGCCTTTAACATTACTGCAATATTATTAATAGAAGTCTCTGCTGGCAGCTAGCCACCTGACTAAGCGACTATTTACCAGTTGTGCACTAGTTTTTCTTTGTTTGGGGGATGTCTGGAGACACAGTCGGAGTCGCGGACACCTTATATCTGGCATCTCGCCAACCCACTAGTCTAGTCTGTCGGCGCCATTAGTCTGCTGAGCCCAGCTCCGAGCTGGTGTAGTTTGTTTTCGCAGGTGCTGCGACTCGCGAGAGGGCCGTTTGAGAGAGTGGACAACTATTCTAAGGAGCAAACAACTATTCATGATTCCACTCGTTCGCAAAGAGGCAGGCGCGATTACAACTCAAGAAGATCAACAATATAATCGTTTTGAGCTTTGATCAACACTGGGAACGTAATAATATGTGTGTAAACGCTCATTAACAAAATAAAAAGGTGAGTAAACGCTATTTCAGAAATCAAAAGGTGCTAAATGGCGTGCGTTTTATCCTCCACTACATCCCTGCCTGTATCCCCAACCCTGGCCTTGAACTTCAGGAAGAAGAACACTTTATGTTGAGGAACTGTATTGTTCATGTTGTTTCTTGAGCTGTTGCTACTAAGTTCACACCAAATCCAAATGATTTTCCATCAATTTATTTTTACGTGTGAATTAGCATTCAGAGCCTATTTTCGTGGGGATCTTCTCTGGTGCTCTGATTGTCGTGTCAAGACTGTTGCTTAAAGACAACGAGGTTAAAGCTTATTTTTGAAACATGAGATCTAACTTTTGTGGTGGGCGTTTGAGTAGAAGATGTACGTACAAAATGTAGCATTGGTGTATTATAGTAATATTATAATACTATAATACTATAGTAATACATATTCAGGTGGCCACTTAGCTAGTGATTCTGTGTGATTAGATAAGGAATTTGTATTTGACTCAAGATTCTGTACTTGTTTAGTTTGTGAACTTGTAAGAAGTATGGGAAATGTATGTCGATTGTGTGAAATAATGCACATTTAAATGTGCTGTTTCGTGCACTCTCCTAACTGCTACATCGTTTTTTTGGGGGTTTATTCCAGGTTAAAAGAGAAACAAAAGAACAATCCCTGAAGAAAACAACTGCAACAGTAATGCCATCCAACAAGTATTCTTCAGCTGTCATGGTGGAAAGTGACAAGATGACGGCAACCGTAAGTGGGGGGGGGGGGGCTTAGGTCTTCTGCTGGTGGTATTGCCAACAAAGTCACCAAATATCCACTGTTCACTTCGTTTTCCACTGGGTTTTTGCTCCAAAATGCACACCACCGTTCTGCGCACTGTTATACTATACTATATATTGTCCTCAAATGTTTATTGAAAACATAAATGCACGATAAGTATTTGTTGTCTCTCAATTGCATCATTACAGTTGTTGGCTAGCTAGCTAGTCGAATTTGAGCCATATTAGCATAGACGTGGCATATAAGTCGTAAACACCTCAAAACAAGACGTGGTATTAAGAACAAGATAAAAACTAGCTGAAGGGAGCCATCTACGGTTTACCACGTGGCAGCTCCGAGATGCGTACACATTGTCATGATGTTGTCAACCCCCACCCTTCATATCATGGTAACTCATCTGCCTGGCTTTAGTGTCTGCCAGAAGCCTCAGGCCTCAGCTCCCTCCCTCAACTGGTCTGCCTCTGTGTCTCCCAGCCTCCCAGGCTGAATGTGCATAATCATTTGGCCTCAGAGAGCAAACAGGCAACTTCTCACAGTACATCTGGCCTGGATGTGTCATAGCCTTTCATGGAGCAGCCAGGGCAGCTGCCTCTTTAGAGAGAGAGAGAGAGAGAGAGAGAGGGAAAGAGGAAATGAAAGAGGAGGAGCGTGTGTGTGGTGAGATTCATCATCACAGTGGGCTCTTTATGTTCCGAATTAACACTCGCTCTAGTGTGGACTTCAGGTGGCCGTTGTTTCCGCCCATTGCTATTTCTTGGTATTGCAGTATTACTAGTGTGTTGTTACCTGTCTACACACCCCTCTCCTCTATTGGGGAACTTGGTACAAGGTACAGTGCTTGGTACTTCTCAGCAAATTACCGCCGTGTTTTCACCCTACAAAGCATCCCCCCCCCTCTGCAATTCCATCAACAGGTGGTTTTTCACATCATATCAGATGTGATATGCCCACTGCTCCAAGAGTTGAGATTCTTATAGTTTCTCGCTGCTCGGATAACACTCCTTCTGGTTCCACCACTAACGATCTCGCACAGAACTGGATCATGATACATTGGGACTGTGATAGTTTCGCTTGTATTGGTTTTGCCCTCAAATCCCTCTTTTTCCGTTCAGTAGGACAATCTATCTGCCCAGTTAATTAGAGTAGAAGAATGTGACTTCCAGGCAGCCCGATAGCATTCTCTGCCTGTTAGGTTTTGGGTTTCGGTCCTGGATTATATTATTAGTTACTTTGAGTAACTGGACGAGTCAAATGGTAGTTATACAGTTATTTGAGTTTGTGTCGAAGACTCAGCCGGTCTAATGGGACAACCACGGCTATGTTGAAAAATTCTGTTATGGGAGAATATCTAGATCAATCGGCATATCGTAATACAGTAAGTTCTCTTCTGTGGTGTCAGTCTGTGTTGGAGCAGGGTGGGCGTGTGGCGTCGCCTGTGGGACTGTGTCTGCTGCTGTGACCCGGAGTGTGATCGTTCTTCAGGGCGTCAAGGAACAGCTCGAGGGAGAGAGAGAGAGACCAGTTTCAAACCAGAATGACCTACTCTTTATTTTCTCTCTTGGATTTTTACATGCTTTTTCAATGGGAGTTTCTACCGTTTCTAGGTCTGCCTTGCAATCTGGTATTCGGCTATATGAATCTGTGATCCCAGAGCTTTTGTTCTATGGAAGGCAGTTAAAGCACGGACATGTCGTCTTAAGTGTTATATCTGTTGACAAACTTCACCTTTTATGGTTCTCTGTCACGTTCTTATCTTGGTGCCATTGTGCCGAGCCAGTGGAGCGAGTGTAGACTGTGAGAATGAGATTAACGGACGTCGGCTAAGCACCTGGCCATGGCAAGCCAGTGACTTATATTGTAAATGTGTCTGAAAGGTGTGTGTGCTTGTAATGCAATGCTGTGTGTGTGTGTGTAATACTGTAGGTCGGGTGTGGGTCCATTGAAAGGGCCGATCTCTCTCTCCGACTCGGCATAGTCTTTCCTAACACCCCCCCCCCCCCCCCCCCCCCCCCTGGAGACAGACAGGCAGATCAACCAAAGGTGTTGCTCTGCAATTTGTCAACACACTTTGAATGAATCCATACATGCGTTGTCTTATGTCAGGCACCGATATGTTTCCTAAGTCGTCTGCACTCTCCTAGCCAGATGTGGGGAGGAGGGGTGCAGACGGGGGGGTGGGGTAGCAGACGGAGCGTTAACACACACAGAGGGGTGTCCTGGTTTGGGACAAGGCGGCTCTCTCAGGTCTAATCTCACTAATGAGAGAAACTCTGGCACTGACCTCCCGGCCTGGATATGTCACTCTCTATCTCTCTCGCTCTCTCTCACTCTTGTCTGTCTGTCTGTCTCTCTCTCACTCTTGTCTGTCTCTCTCACTCTTGACTGTGTTTCTTTCTCTCCCTCACTCTGTCTCTCTCCTCTTTTTCTCTCTCTCTACCTCTGCCCCCTGTATGGCTTAATAATGGCTGTATCCGGCGTGAATTGAGTTGATTGGGACCTATGGCTGTACTGTACTGTGCCTTACTATATTACACTGTACTGCGCTGCCTGTGTGTGAGGCCCAGGTCGGCTTAGGTGAACTGCAATTTGGGCTGACACACTGTTGGATGTGCATCAGAATGAATCTCACAGCCTGAGGGCTCTCTTTTCTCCTCCATTAAGTTTGAGAGGAGCAGGGAGAGGGGAGAGAGAGGGAGAGGGGAGAGAGAGAGAGAAGGACACAAGGGCACAGCAGCCAGAGAGAGAAACTGCTTAGTTCTTTTTCTATTGTAGTGCTGGTTTTCCAGAATGAGAGAGAACACACTGTGTGGCATGTAGGGCACTATAAAATCTAGTGAATCTTTTAGTCTTTCCCCAAATTCCGTTTTCTCCTGGGGGGTTTTTCCAGGCCCCCCCGTTTTTTTCAGGTTTTTGTTCTCAAAGTCAAACAGAAAAACAACTAAATTGAATGTTCTAAGTCCACAACAAATCTTAAACCACCTCAGGACACCACTTTTGAGACCTAGAAAAATCAAAGAAATTTTGAATTTTGGGTGTAGTTACCCTTTAATGCAAGTGTGCACCAGCAGTGTTTCGGTAGGGCTCATGTGATGGCAGAGTTTGAGATTCAATGCAAATATTCATGATATCATTCTGCCCGGCTACTTTGTGGTGTTTGGGAAAGCCTTTCCATCGACCAGCAGAACGGTTATCATTAGCATTACCACTAACAACTACTCAAAGTGTAGACTAAACATGTGCGCGCCACATGACACACACAGACAGGGCTATTCCTGTGCCGTTCCACAAAGTTGCAGGAAAATAGAAATCGCTGATGCATTTTGTTCATGTCGTATGATTAACTTGGGCAAATGAATGAATGTTCGATGAGATGTTTTTATTTAGTCACATGCACAGATGTATTTGCAGTGTACAGTGACATTCCTAAGCTCCGAGCTCCCAACAGTGCAGGTGTGAATGAAACAATGAAATACAAAATGTGGAATATATACATGTTTACAACTGTGACAGTGATGAACATTAATGTCCGTTGGTGTGTGGTCAGGGTGGTGCAGTGGTCTAGGGCACTGCATCGCAGTGCTAGCTGCGCCACCAGAGTCTCTGGGTTCGCGCCCTGGCTGGGCTGGGTTCGCGTCCAGGCTCTGTCGCAGCCGGCCGCAACCGGGAGGTCCGTGGGGCGACGCACAATTGGCATAGCGTCGTCCCGGTTAGGGAGGGTTTGGCCGGTAGCGATATCCTTGTCTCAGTATATAAAATGTATGCACTCTACTGTAAGTCGCTCTGGATAAGAGCGTCTGCTAAATGACGTAATTGTCTGTTGAGGGGGGGTAACTGACTTGTGGTGGCTATTCAGCAGCCTGATGGTCTGGGGGTAGAAGCTATTGGCCAGTCTGTTCGTTTTACCCATGACTGCCTGCGTCTGAGTGATGGCAGCGGGGAGAACAGGCCGTGGCTCAGGTGGCTGAGGTCCTTGATGATTTTCTTGGCCTTCCCTGCGACACCTGGTGTTGTAGGTTCCTGGATGGCAGGCAGTGTGCACCCAATTGATTAAGTTCAATACATTTAGTTGATTTCCTACTAAAGTCAAAAAAATATATATCTATTTTTTTAAATTCCTTTTTAAAGTCTGGATTTCGTGATTCCATCCACGTTTTCCACAACACAGATTTTATAGGGCCCTAGGTATGGTATTGAACTGTACTCAGCTCTGCTGTACTGCTGTGCTGTTGTGCTCTGTGCTAGTCTGGCCTAGGTTGGGTTGTGTCTTGCCCTGTGTCTGCTGGCTGGCTGCGTTAGCTTTGGCAAGTGACGGTGCCACTGGAGGACAGCTGTGGTGGGAAGTGTACCGTGTCTCAGTCTGGCATTCCAGAGGAAGATTCCTGATAACCCACAGCTGCCGGCATTGTTCCCAAGGCCAAGGGCTTACGCTCCCTGAGGAGGAAGCCTGACTTTGGTGAAGGCCCTTAACTCTCTCTTACCCCTCGTTCCACCTCTCTCACCCTCCTCCCTCCCTCCTCTCTCACCCTTCTCCCTCCCACCTCTCTCTCCCTCCTCTCTCACCCTCCTCTCTCACCCTCCTCACTCCCTCCTCTCTCACCCTCCTGCCTTCCTCCTCTCTCACCCTGCTCCCTCCCTCCTCTCTCACCCTCCCTCCTCTCTCACCCTCCTCCGTCCCTCCTCTCTCACCCTCCTTCCTCCCTCCTCTCTCACCCTCCTCTCTCCCTCCTCTCTCACCCTCTACTCTCAGCCTCCTCCCATCCGAGCCCCTCGTTCCCTGTTATTGCAACAGAGGTGTGACAATCTAAAGATGTCAGATAGATGCTTTCACTCTTCTCAGTCCATTCTATAATCTCTATATCTACAGTCACGTCCATAATTATTGGCACCCTTGATAAAGATGAGCAAAAGAGACTGTATGAAATAAATAATACAAATTCGGAGCAACACTATATAGTGTAGACACCCCTTCAAATTAGTGGATTCCACTATTTCAGGTACGCTCATTGCTGACAGGTGTATAAAATTGAGCACACAGCCATGCAATCTCCATAGACAAACATTGGCAGCAGAATGACCTAACTGAAGACTGTGGCACCGTCATAGGATGCCGTTCCGACAAGTCAGTTTGCCAAATTTCTGTCCTGCTAGAGCTGCCCCGGTCAACTGTCAGTGCTGTTATTGTGAAGTGGAAACATCTAAGAGCAACAACGGCTCAGCCGCGAAGTGGTAGGCCACACAAGCTCACAGAACGGGACTGCCGAGTGCTGATGTACGTAACGCATAAAAATCATCTGTCCTCGGTTGCAACACTCACTACCAAGTTCCAAACTGCTTCTGGAAGCAACGTCAGCACAATAACTGTTCGTTGGGAGCTTCATGAAATGGGTTTCCATGGCCGAGCAGTCGCACATAAGCTTAAGATCACTATGTGCAATGTCAAACGTCGACTGAAGTGGTGTAACGCTCTCCATTTTTGGAGTCAGGAGCAGTGGAAACTCATTCTCTGGAGTGATGATTCACGCTTCACCATCTGGCAGTCCGACAGATGAATCTGGGTTTGGCGGATGCCAGGAGAATGCTACCTGCCCCAATGCATAGTGCCAACTGTAAAGTTTGGTGGAGGAGGAATAATGGTCTGGGGCTGTTTTTCATGGTTCGGGCTAGGCCCCTTAATGCTACAGCATACAATGACATTCTAGACAATTTTGGGCTTCCAACTTTGTGACAACAGTTTGGGGAAGGCCCTTTCCTGTTTCAGCATGACAATGCCCCCGTGCACAAAGCGAGATCCATACAGAAATAGTTTGTTGAGATAGGTGTGGAAGAACTTGACTGGCCTGCACAGAGCCCTGACTTCAACCACATCGAACACCTTTGGAATGAATTGGAATGCCGACTGCGAGCCAGGCCTAATCGCCCAACATCAGTGCCCGACCTCACTAATGCTCTTGTGGCTGAATTGAATCAAGTAACACTAACACAGTTTTGCTTGTGCCTGTCGTTTTACCCATAAACATTACGCCCGCGGAAATGTTTGTAATGACCTGTCAAACACACCCTGGTAATGGCTGAAATGGGCTCAATGGAATACATTGTCTTTCCGTTGTATCGTTAAGAACGCTAAAGTTTGTCTGGGATTTAACGCTAAAGTTTGTCTGGGATTTAAAGCTAAAGCTTGTCTGGGATTTAACGCTAAAGTTTGTCTGGGATTTAACGCTAAAGTTTGTCTGGGATTTAAAGCTAAAGCTTGTCTGGGATTTAACGCTAAAGTTTGTCTGGGATTTATCGCAACGTCTCGAGACATACATCACCAAATAGAGAAGAAAGATAACTTTATTTTGATGGGTGTACATTTTTTGTGAAGTTTAACAAAATAATAATTTAGTACAGATTAAATGTTTTCAAATTGTATGCGCTGAAATGAAAGCAACTTCCTAAAATGTACACTTGGATTATAGTAGTATTATGTCTGATCTCGCAAACAATGTAAAGTATGTTTAGATAGGTGTTATCGAGAGACAAGCGTGTTGATTTTTAATCTGAGCGTATCCTGCTATTGAATTATGCAAAAGACCGTGACAACAACAGTAGTTAATGAGGCAGTCTAGACAGCACAAGTGAGTGCAAGTAGGGTAAACAGAGCAGGTGAGTGCAGGTAGGGTAGACAGAGCAAGTGTTTGGTGGTTTCAGCCCTCCTCCACCCCGTTATGTTAATTTAGTCATATATGCAAATATGCCCAATGTATTTACGCAAATTAGGCACATATCATTTTCTTTATTTTAACACACCATATAAAAACAATACCTGATACAATATGAACATTTATATATGAATGCATTCTAAAATTTAAAAAAAGGAAATGTTTGACAATAAATTGAATACCTTCCCACCAAAATCCCTCATTATTTGTCCATGCCAATAAAATGTTTTATGTGCTACAATTCAGTCAATATCTGATGGATTATAAAAATGCTAAAAGTTTGGAGTTTCTTCATCCACTGTCCAACTGTTGTATTTATTAGAATTGTTAAAATAAAAAAAAATGAAACATTTTGCTACTGTGTTCCATAGTGTTGTTGAGTGCTGTTTGTTGAGAGCTCCTCTCCTGTCATCCCCAGGCTGAGGTGAATGGGGACATGGCTGCAGCCGACGACAGTGGCATGGAGATGACCAAGGAGAACAGCCCGCTCACCCTGGCCGAACCGCACTCCCCGTTCAGCCCCAAGCAGAATGGAGATGCTGCCTCACCTGCAGGTCCGGAACACACACACACACACACACACACACACTGGACATTCTCGGAAAGCTTTCACCCCTCTCAGTTGGCTTCAGGCCTTTGCTCTCGTTATCACATCACACCTTCCGACCGCGTTAAGTTACATCATTCTCTCAACCCTCAACCTTCTCACACACTCTCTGAAACCTGTGTTTGCATAAAGGCGTCAGCATGCTGCAGTTCGAGTGTGCTTGCATACTCCCTGAAAAGACCTTCGCTTGAAAAACAAGAAAAAGCACCAATCGTACTGTTTGTCCATTTTGTGACGCTGTAACCAGTATATACACTTCCTCAAAATAGTCAAAATTAATCTAAGATAACTCAAGAAATCTGTCATTCATTTTTCATTTTTTGCCGAAGAGATCTTATTTTACATCTAACTAAGTTGTTTGGTTCTGAAAATGAGTGGTCTTTCATTGAATGACAAAGACTTTATTGAAGAATCCCTACTGTTGACCAATCACAGTCGAAGGGGCGTAGACTTCGGCTCCGAACTTCGTCTTGCCTCCAGAAAGAATGTTGTGTGTCTGAACAGCCGGGAAAAAACCTCACTGAAGACCAAACCGAAAAAAATACTTGACAAAATGTCAACGTAATTTTGGGGAGGCAGGTAGCCTAGTGGTTAGAGCGTCGGTCAGTAACTGAAAGGTTGCTGTATGAATCCCCGAGCTGACAAGGTAAAAATCTGTCGTTCTGCTCCTGAACAAGGCAGTTAACCCACTAGGCCGTCATTGTAAATAAGAATTTGTTCCTAACTGACTTGCCTAGTTAACTATTGTTTTATTTTGTATTATTATAATGTATGCACCAATTCTACTGAGCTGTTTTGGCTGGGAAGCAGACGGATGGCTTAAGTCACCATCCTTACCTTGTATCCCATGTCTCTCTCTCACTTTCTCACCCCCCCTCCCTCTTGCTCTCCCCCCCAGACTCAGATGTGAATCAGTTGTCAGGCAGCAGAAAGAGAACTAGGAAGAGGTCCTCAGAGGAGGAGTGCAGCTGGGACTCTACCTACAGTGAGGTGAGTCTCAAACACACTACATAGACACACATACACACACACATACTACATAGATACACACACACACACACACACACACACACACACACACACACACACACACACACACACACACACACACACTCTCCAAGGGTGTCTCAGGTGCTCGTACAGGTTACCCACTTGTGCATGCAGTGAAACAGGACAAATATCTTCTTTCCCCCCTGTTTTTTTTTTTCAATGTTTTTATGAATATTGCTAGCAACAACAGAATTAACCCCCAACTTTTTTTTTCTCAACTCCTGCTATTGAGCAAATTACACTCATTGGAGCCATTTACACTCACTTGCGTATCTGACAAAGGCTTTGAAAAAGCACCTGGGAGTAGGCCGCAAAGTTAAACTTACTCTTCCAATTGTAATGTGGGTAGGTCAAAATAATGACAAACTATCTACCCAATCTATTCATTTTAAAATGTGAATTACTTCTCCTTGCGTTCACCTGATTAGACGAGACTTGTGATTATTATAATTGTTTTTGCTAACGTATGATGGCCGTCCATGGGTCGCCGGTTTGCCTGGGAGGGGGTCTCTGGTCAAGAAAAGGTTGAAGACCCCTGCCTGATATAGATAGATGCACACACACACACACACACACACACACACACACACACACACACACACACACACACACACACACACACACACACACACACACAGACACACACAGACACACACACAGACACAGACACACACACACACACACACACACACACACACACACACACACACACACACACACACACACACACTGCACCAGCTCTCTTCCCCAGACACTGTCATACCTGTGACCCGTAAACCAAAAGAACTGGCAGTCTGTCTGGCAGACAGCAGGACTAACTGGTTCTAACTGTTAGGGTCATTGCTGGTATCAACTCAGCTTTGATATAACCACACATCTCTCATCAACCGAAACCTGAATGGTGATGATGATCATCTCGTAGCCAGACACCCTCTTCTCACATTCCTTCTGCATCCTGGAACCAAGACGAGCACGGCTAGTAATGCTGAAACCTGAGTTGTGCACAGTTGGTAGAAACGTTTTGAAACGGCGAGGCGATACCTGAAATTGCCCAATAAGAACACAGATTGTTGTGTTCCGTTAAAGATTTTTTTGGAAACATTTGCCCTATTCAACACAACTCTGACGCTGTGTTTGCCTGGGATCTTGGTCCCCTGGTACCTATTGGGTGAGTGAAAGGGTTGGGTGAGTGAAAGGGTTGTTGTGTTGTGTCTTTTCTGCAGCAGAAGGCCAAGGTGGCAGGGGTGGGGGCCTCGGAGTCGGGCTCGGGCCTGAGACAGAGACCTTCTCCCAGGACCATCTTCCAGGCCGGTCTGCTGGCCCCTCACAACAAACCGCGCAGCCGCGAGCAGAGAGGAGGAGGATGCCAGAGCAAGCTGGAGCACCACAGCAGCTCTCTGGTGAGAACACACCTTTCAGACTAGACTGAATGTGCAACAACGTAATGAACAGACACTATAACTCCCGGGGCATATCCTATCCAGTCTGTCAAAATATTCAGCTCTGATCTTTTATATTATAATTCATTATTTACACAAAACAAAACATGTCCGCCTCCCCTGAATCATATTTTTAAGTCATTCAAATTTGACACCCCCTAATATATGTCTTACTTTGTTCCAACAGTACCTGAGACATTATTTGACATTAAAGAAGACATTGTGTCAATCCCATTAGCGATGACATGGCTAGGTAGTCATACTTTTGGCTGTCTCTCTGACTCTTGGCCTCACAAGGCAATACATGTTTCTCTCTGCGTCTTCTCTCAGTTCTCTGAAACATGACGAGTCAGCACCTGTAGAAACACACCATCCAACATGATTTGTCACTCTCAAACAGTCAAACATACACACACACACACACACACACACACACACACACACACACACACACCACACACACACAGGAGATATGACGCTCAAACAGGAGATATGAGTGGGTAGGTAGAGCTAAACCAAACCAAATCGTTGGAGACATAACACACACAGAGAAACCGTAAGTGCTGCCTTTGTTTGAAAGGCTGTGGTGATTGTTTCTCTCTCACCCACTTTTTCC
Source organism: Salvelinus fontinalis (assembly GCF_029448725.1). Classification (NCBI taxonomy): domain Eukaryota; kingdom Metazoa; phylum Chordata; class Actinopteri; order Salmoniformes; family Salmonidae; genus Salvelinus; species Salvelinus fontinalis. The sequence goes on from NC_074695.1 coordinate 42,331,153, forward strand.
TCCGTGTTTATTTTCTGAAGCCTCTTCTTTGCAGCGAGAGCCAGTTAAAACATGATCGTCTGCAGTCCGTCACGTGATGAGATTTCAGAAGTGCTTACTTAAGTCCTCGCCGTCTCCGCTTCGTGACGGCGCCCACAACGCCTGGCGTCTCTCTGGATCTCTCTCTCTCTCCCTCTTGCGCTCTCCTTCTCCCTTTCACTCTGGCGTTCTCGCTCTCCCTCTATCTCGCTGTCTCTTTCTCTCTCTCCCCCCTCTTTCATACCCTCTCCGTCTGTCCCTCTGTTACAGTACCTGCATAAAGAGTTGCTTTGGTTCAGTTACCACTGGGAATCTTAATTGAATCGGAAAGAGAGAAGAACACTTGAGCAGGTTTCAAGGTGTTGGTCTGAATTAGCCGTGTAGGTGTGGGAGTCCATTTGAGTCAAGAGGACTAAAACACACACTGATGGAAGTAAGAAATAGGGTTGGGTAGAGCAGAGAACATCAGGACCAAATAAAACAAACAAAAAACACATACAAGTTCAACAGTTACTTGGTAACATTGTGTACTTACACTGTAGTTAGACAGGCTGTAATGACTAATGCAATACAATACACCCCAACTAACGTTTCATGCATTGTGCCTGCCTTTCCCCCCTCCCTATCTCCCTCCCTTCCCCTTTCTCTCGCTCCACAGAGCCTGGCCTGCGGTGGCGGCCCCGGGCCCCTGGTGTCCGTGGTCCCTGAGGGCCCCTCCCTGGAGCTCCTGGAGCAGGACTCTAAGGACTCGGCCCGGAGCACCTCCACCTCCTCCACCTCCCTGATCTCCCATACCACAGAGATTGCCTGCCAGCCGGAGTACAAGGTAACTGAACGGGGATAGAGGAGAGGGTAGGAGGAAGATGGGGAAAGGGGGGTGAGAGAAGGGAGAAATGGAAAAAAAGTGAATATTGGGCCAATAGAAGAGGGAGTGAAGGTGAAACAGAGAAAGAAAGGGGAGAAGATCAAAGAGGTCTCTCATCCCGTATCCTGTTTGTCCACCTGCAGAGAGAGTGTGTGCGTAGCTGACTGTGTGTGTGTTTGTACATCTCTGCATCCTTTGATGCCTGCAACCTCACAGGTCTACACAGTTGTGTGGCGTGTGGTTAGTCAGTGGCACATGAAGTAAATGAAGTGTAACATTCTCATAGTAAGACTGAGTCTTTGTAATGTGTGGTTGGAGACCAACCCGTATCCACAGTCCCCTAGCAGTGGTATATCCATTATGATCATGTGCACCTGGCGGTGTATTTATGCACTGACATGTCCCGTGGAAGCTAAGACCTCCCCCGTCTCAAACTCCAAATCCAGATCTCACACTCACACCCCGTTTGACCCCTCTAAACGTCCCCCCTCCTCTCTCTTCCCCTCGCAGGACAACAAGGGTTTCTCTATTGGGGAGCTAGTGTGGGGGAAGATTAAGGGGTTCTCCTGGTGGCCAGGCATCGTGGTCACCTGGCGCGCTACGGGCAAACGACAGGCTACGCATGGCATGAGGTGGCTGCAGTGGTTCGGCGACGGCAAGTTCTCTGAGGTGAGCATTGAGGAAGTGGGTTCCACAACCCTCCGTCATTGTTTTGGGCGAGAGAAACATTTTGGGTGTTATCGTAAGTCTGTCATAAAGTCTGCTGTATTATCAGGGCCAGCGTGCACAAAAGCCCTGTTTATACCTGGTGCTAACATGTGTCCTGATCTTGTCCACATTCTGATTGTGCCCACGTTTTTAGACCGGTGTAGATGATTAAAAGATGCATTCCCTGTGGAGGTAGTTAGGCACGTATTGTATCTGGATATCAATCAAGTGTAAACAGATCTAGATGGTGAAACTATTTAAATCATCATTATACCGGCTTCTAAAATCGTTGCCAGGTAGCACCATTGCCTTCATAATTATCTTAAAATAAATAAATATTATCTGTATGCAAATAAATTGCATACAGGGAGGGACTAGGAAATCTGCAGACACAAACAGACACATTTTAATACCATGTGTAGATGCTACACATACACTATATACACTATATATACAAAAGTATGTGGACACCCCTTCAACTTAGTGGATTCGGCTATTTCAGCCACACCCGTTGCTGACAGGTGTATAGAATCGAGCACACAGCCATGCAATCTCCATAGGAAACATTGGCAGTAGAATGGCCCGTACTGAAGAGCCCTGCTAGAGCTTCCCCGGTCAACTGTAAGTGCTGTTATTGTGAAGTGGAAACGTCCATGAGCAACAACGGCTCAGCCACGAAGTGATAGGCCACACAAGCTCACAGAACGGGAACTACCGAGTGCTGAAGCTTGTAGCACGTAAAAAGGGTCTGTCCTCGGTTCTAACACTCACTACCGAGCTCCAAACTGCCTCTGGAAGTAACGTCAGCGCAATAACTGTTTGTTTGGAGCTTCGTGAAATGGGTTTCCATGGCTGAGCAGCCGCACACAAGCCTATGATCACTGTGCGCAATGCCAAGCGCCGGCTGGAATGGTATAAAGCTCGCTACCATTGGACTCTGGAGTAGTGGAAACACGTTCTCTGGAGTGCTTCCAACTTTGTGGCAACAGTTTGGGGAAAGCCCTTTCCTGTTTCAGCATGACAATGCCCCCGTGCACAAAGCGAGGTCCATACAGAAATGGTTTGTCAATATTGGTGTGGAAGAACTTGACTGGCCTGCACAGAGCCCTGACCTCAACCCCTTGAACACCTTTTGGATGAATTGGAACGCCGACTGCGAGCCAGGCCTAATCGCCCAACATCAGTGCCCGACCTCACTAATGCTCTTGTGGCTGAATGGTAGCAAGTCCCTGCAGCAATGTTCCAACATCTAGTGGAAAGCCTTCCCAGAAGAGTGGAGGCTGTTATAACAGCAAAGGAGGGACCAACTCCATATTAATGCCCATGATTTTGGAATGAGATGTTCGATGAGCAGGTGTCCACATACTTTTGGTCATGTCGTGTATTAACGCAAGGTGTAAACAAGGCTCATGCGACACAGAGTCGGATTGCTGATCGAGAATCCGTTTTAGATCATAATGAATAACATTATATGGAAAGGGCACCTGGTCCTAGATAAGACGCTTGGGGCCTTTCCTACGGACTTCTCAGTATTTGGTATTCAGACTTACCTTATTCAGTAGGGTAACGCACTCTGCAGATGTGGGTACCTTGCACGCTCTCAGGGGCATCATGCACCCCAAGAATTTGAGGGGGCACCAACTACGTGAGGATGGCTGGGGTCCAGAAGGGTGCTATGCCCCACCCCCCAGTTCGTAAGTTGTAGAATTGTTCAAACACCTGAAGCAGCTTTTTCCTGCCGTCTAGAGCTACAATCATTCTGCTTAATTCTATGACAAAAATATTTTTCTGCATATCTAATCATACCTCTTGAGCTGTCTGTATCCACCTGACTGGTGTTTTGTTGTTGTGTTGGAACTAAATATGCTTCTTTGCATCTCTTCTAAAATCTGTGTAAAAGATGGAAAGGAACGTACACGAGTCTTATTCATTAGTTATTTCTTGCTTTTCTAAAGTCTACCATCCTTACCAGCAGGCATGCCAGCTAAGATAGCTAGCTACTCTAACTTGATTGACAGCGTTTTATATATCCCTGTTAGTGAGCATTTATTCTTTGCCAAGATAATCCATCCACCTTACAGGTGTGGCATATCAAAAAGCTGATTAAACAGCATGATCATTACACGGGTGCACCTTGTGCTGGGGACAATTAAAGGCCACTTTGAAATGTGCAGTTTTGTAGCACAACACAATGCCACAAAAGCGAGCAATTGGCATGCTGACTGGAGGAATGTCCACCAGAGCTTTTGCCAGAGAATTGAATGTTCATTTCTCTACCATAAGCTGCCTCCAGCGTCATTTTAGAGAATTTGGCAGTATGTCCAACCGACCTCACAACCGTTTACAGAGGAAGCAAATGAAGGTAAACAAAACAATGTGATAAAATGATCATGGAGGCTATACCAACTGAAGGGAACTAATAGTAAATTGGCAGTTGAATATCTGTGGTTATTATTCCTGCTGACAGTCAATACTGATAGTGGCTAATATTTAACATGATAGAAATTGTAAAACAGAGAAATTCGGGGTAGATTATAATTAAGACATTAGAGAGTGCCCATCCCTGCAAGTTAAAAGGCTGTACAAATGAAATGCACAGATTTCATAAACTTTACTTTGGGAAAGTTGATATGTTGATATGCTTCCGTTAGCTGCCATATGACTAGTTTCACATTTTGCTTTGGTAAAATAGATCTAAAACAATTGTCATTTATATTTACAATTCCCTTATCATTTACCTAGTTATTATCACTAGCTCTTATCAAGTTGTAAATGACAGTGCGTGGAGAATGGTGTAGATGTTTTTCTCCCCCACTTGGAACCGGTCGGTTCGCTAGACCTTATTTACAGTTTCCTCGCGTGTAAAGGTGGTGGAATTATTAGGGAATTAAGTCAAGGTCAGAATAGGGATTATGTGTAGACAACACCTCCGCCACACCTTCATTTATTTGATCTACATCCCAAACGAATAGCGAGTGAATAGCATGCTGTTCTCATGCTGAAGGTGTAAGGGTCCGAATATGCATAGAGAGAAAAAGGGCATAAAAAAGGGAATTCCATTCCACGCCCATGCTTAACTTGTGTCGGAATTCCCCTCTGTGTGAATGCGGACGTTGTTTTACAGCGAAGCAATGAATGAGCGTTTAACCCTCCACGTCTCCACCCATCATCCTTCCCCCAGGTGTCTGCTGACAAGCTGGACTCCATCACTGCTTTCCCCAAGTTCTTCAACCAGGCCTCCTACGCCAAGCTGACATCCTACCGCAGGGCCATCTTCCAGGCGCTGGAGGTAAGGAAGGAGGAGGAGGAGGAGGAGGGGGGGTTGAGGAAGAATGTGACAGAGTGAGAAAGGCTATATGTGTGTGGTTTAACACTTACTTGCCTAGTGCCTACCTTCCTTCATTTAGTGGCAGGTGTGTGTGGGTGGTTTAACACGTACCTGCCTAGTGCCTATCTTCCTTCATGTCAGGTGTGTGTGTGTGTGTGTGCTTGTGTGCGTGTCAATATAACTGTGGTTGCCTGTGTGCGTGTGTGACAGCTGCACAATAAAGTCAATAAAGGGCCTTGCTTTCCCTGCAGTTCCTTTATCAGACAGACAGACAGACAGACAGACAGACAGACAGACAGACAGACAGACAGACAGACAGACAGACAGACAGACAGACAGATAGATAGATAGATAGAAAGATAGATAGATAGATAGATAGATAGATAGATAGATAGATAGATAGATAGATAGATAGATAGATAGATAGGTAAGCAACATGACATTGAAAAGAAATCTAAAATAAATATTTTCCAGACTTTGAAGTTAGCTTAAATTTAGGTTCTGAATGAAAGGTGAAAATTCTTATTTTCCGGATGTTGAAATAAGGTTAATCTTTGGTTCTGAATTAAAGTTGAAAATACATCATTTATAGACCAATACATAATTTATAGACCAAAAATCTATGTCCGTGGACGTTGAAATTAAGGCCAGACCACACCAGATCTAAACCAAACATAGCCATCTATGATTGGTTCAGATTTTGTCCGGACTGGACCAAAAAACAACTTCTGTGGACGTGGAAATCAAGGCCGTATAGACTGCACCAAAAAAATCCAAAAGGCATTGGCCCGTGCTTACTGAGGTATGGCCTACAGTGTCGCCTGAAATTAAATTTGAGGAGTGTCCATCTTTGTGGTAGGCCTACCGTTTGTAAAACACTCCAAAAAAAACGTCCAGGTGACGTCAGCGTCGGTCCGTGCTTACTGGGGTTGCCTACCATGTCTACCCGTAATGGAGTTTTATCAATGCCCATCCATGTGGTAGTCCCACCGTTTGTAAACAGGCCGGTGCATTGCCTTTATTAGTCCTTATTGCTGTGACTAATATATTTGGCTATTTAAACTCTGAATATCAGCTATCCACCTTTATCAGGAGGAGTTCAGGGGTGGCAGGTAGCCCAGTGGTTAGAGCGATGGGGCAGGAACCAAAAGGTTGCTAGATCAAATCCCCGAGCTGATAAGGCAAAAATCTGTCGTTCTGCCCCTGAACATGGCAGTTAACCCACTGTTCCTAGGCTGTCATTGTAAATAAGATTTTGTTCTTAACTGACTTGCCTGGTTAAAACATTTTTTTTTTTTAAGAAGTTATCCTGAGCCTATTTGCAATGTGTTTACACAGCGAGAAATGCTAAAATATTGAATCAATATTTAACTTTTTCGCTATGATCAGCTTGTCAAAAATATAAGGATACATACTTGAAACCACTGATCATGACAATTTAGCCCACGGGATGAAACTACTGAACAACAGCTGTGAGTAGCCTGATTGTCCATTTTACCTGTCCTGTGTTTAGGATATGTTGTTTGTTAATATCTCAGCGCATTTTCTATCGGATTGGCCGCCATTTAGGTTAGGCTATTCGATCGGAGAAACATGATGCTTCCGTCTCTGTGCATTGTCATTCATTTTATCTCCAGCCTGTAGGCTACAGAAAAGGCCACATAGCCTACTTTGTCTACCATATGCTATATCCTGATTCATGATTTATGTCAGATCATTTTTGGGACGGAACGTTGGTGGAGCGCTGCAGAGATGAATCTCTCCAACAGCACTCTGGAGAAGCACGCTGGGAATGGACAAGATAAATATTTTGCGTCCTTGCCTTTGACAAAGTGGGCACTGTTTATCCCAAGGGGGCGTCAGCGCTCACCTAAAAAGCCCATATGCCACTGGTTGAGAGAAATTGTCATCGTTTTTTAGCAGAATTATGTGAGGTTTCATGTGTTGTTGGAGGTGCTTCTTGGCCAGTTCAGCTCTGAAAATGCAGTGCTCTGAAAATGTTGCCTAATGAGCGGGCCGACCCTACTTGTCCTTGTCTCCTTGTCTTGTTCTTTTGTGTGTTTGTGTTTGTTTGACTCTTTTCTCTGGTTAATGATGATCTGTCCGCCTTTGTGAGATAGAGCGAGAAAAGAGAAAGAGGAAGACTTGTCTGTCTGTCTGTCTGTCTGTCTGTCTGTCTGTCTGTCTGCGAGCACAAGCCCCTTCTTGTAGTAGCCTAGTTCAGTCTGTTGTCTCTGTCTACCAGGTCTGTTTGGTCTCTCTCGTGTGCTTGACTGTCTGTATAGAGTACCTACCTGCCTGTCTGATCATCTGTTTGTTTAGCAGGGCTGACACTCATCTCTTCTCAGCTCCATTTTTCTCTCTGCCCCTCTTCCCCCCTCTCCTCTCACTTTCTCTCTCCCTCCCATCTCTTATTATCTTCCCCCGAACCTCCTCCCTCTCCTTCTACCTCCCTTCCCTCTCTCCTTCTCCCTTTCCCCCTCCCTTTTCCCCCTCCCTCTCTCAGATGGCAAGTCTGCGTGCTGAGAAGACGTTCCCTCAGTGTGAATCAGAGGGGCCAGAGGACCAAGTCAAGCCCATGCTGGACTGGGCCATCGGGGGCTTCCTGCCTAAGGGCCAAGAAGGTCTCAAACCCACAGACAACCCTGGTGAGACTCACCAACCAAAGCCACCAATATAAGGTCTAAATGTCATGGCTGGTGTTTTCTCCTGCCTCCTCCTGTCCTGTCTTGTCTAATATGGGCACGTTAAAGGGATAGTTAACTTTTTAGAATTGTTTTGTTGTTGAAACTTCTCAAATGCGAATGATCCCTTGAAGCAATATTTTAGTTTTCACATCATACAGTAATTGTGAATGTGCCTAGGAAGTACATATGTAGTCCAATAGTGTCACGTTCCTGACCTGTTTTCTGTTTAGTTTTGTGTGTTAGTTGGTCAGGACGTGAGTTTGGGTGGGCATTCTATGTTGTCTGTTTCTATGTTGGTTTAGGGTTGCCTGGTATGGCTCTCAATTGGAGGCAGGTGTTTGGCGTTCCTCTAATTGAGAGTCATATTTAGGTAGGCGGTTCACAGTGTTTGTTTGTGGGTGGTTGTCTCCTGTGTCCGTGTCAATGTTTGCACCATACGGGACTGTATACGGTTTGTTCATTTCATGTAGTCTGTTCCTGTTCATTTCGTTCGTCACGTTGTATGTAAGTTCGTCGTTCAGGATTGTCTACATCGTTTTGTTATTTTGTTAGTTATATCCAGTATAGTTCGTTTTCGTCTTTGTCTATTTTGTTTATTTAATAAATCATTATGTGTTCAAACTTCGCTGCGCCTTGGTTCCCTCAATACTCCTCCTTTTCGGTTGAAGAGGAGGAGGACTACCGTTACAGAACCACCCACCAATCCAGAGCCAAGCAGCGGGTTAAACGGAGTAAGGGACAGCGCAAGAAGGAGGAATGGACTTGGGACGATGTATTGGACGGTAAAGGTTGCTACACATGGGAGGAGATCCTGGCTGGAAGGGATCGCCTCCCATGGGAACAGGTGGAGGCACTGAGGAGAGCAGAGGCTACTGGAGTGAAGAACCGGAGTTATGAGGGGACGCGTCTTGCACGGAAGCCCGAAAAGCCCGTGAGTAATTCCCAAAAAATTCTTGGGGGGGGGCTAAGGGGTTGTGGGCCAAGGGCAGGTAGGAGACCTGCGCCCACTTCCCAGGCTAACCGTGGAGAGCGGGAGTACGGGCAGACACCGTGTTACGCAGTAGAGCGCACGGTGTCTCCTGTACGTGTGCATAGCCCAGTGCGGGTTATTCCACCTCCCCGCACTGGTAGGGCTAGATTGGGCATTGAGCCAGGTGTCATGAGGCCGGCTCAACGCGTCTGGTCTCCAGTGCGTCTCCTCGGGCCGGCATACATGGCACCTGCCTTACGCATGGTTTCCCCGGTTCGCCTGCATAGCCCAGTGCGGGCTATTCCACCTCGCCGCACTGGCAGGGCGACCGGGAGCATTCAACCAGGTAAGGTTGGGCAGGCTCAATGCTCAAGAGAGCCAGTACGCCTGCACGGTCCGGTATTTCCGGCGCCACCTCCCCGCCCCAGCCTAGTACCTACAGTGCCTACATTACGCACTAGGCTACCAGTGCATTTCCAGAGCCCTGTTCCTCCTCCACGCACTCTCCCTGTAGTGCGTGCATCTAGCCCGGTGCCTCCAGTTCCGGCCCCACGCACTAAGCTACCAGTGCGTCTCCAGAGCCCTGTACACACTATATATTCTCCCCCTACTAATCCTGATGTGCTTGTCCTCAGCCCGGCGTCACCAGTGCCGGTACCACGCATCAGGGGTAGAGTAGGCTTTGAGGATACAGTGTGCCCTGTCCCTGCTCCCCGCACTAGTAGGAAGGTGCTTATCATTAGCACGGTGCCTCCAGTTCCGGCACCACGCACCAGGTCTACAGTGCGCCATATCCGGCCAGAGCCATCCGTCTCACCAGCGCCATCTGAGCCATCCGTCTCCCCAGCGCCATCTGAGCCATCCGTCTCCCCAGCGCCATCTGAGCCATCCGTCTCCCCAGCGCCATCTGAGCCATCCGTCTGCCAGGAGCCTGCAAAGCCGCCCGTCTGCCATGAGCCTGCAAAGCCGCCCGTCTGCCATGAGCCTACAGAGCCGTCAGCCAGACAGGAGCCGCTAGAGCCATCAGCCAGACAGGAGCCGCTAGAGCCGTCAGCCAGACAGGATCTGCCAGAGCCGCCAACCAGACAGGATCTGCCAGAGCCGCCAACCAGACAGGATCTGCCAGAGCCGCCAACCAGACAGGATCTGCCAGAGCCGCCAACCAGACAGGATCTGCCAGAGCCGCCAACCAGACAGGATCTGCCAGAGCCGCCAGCGAGCCATGAGCAGCCAGAGCCGTCAGAGCGCCATGAGCAGCCAGAGCCGTCAGAGCGCCATGAGCAGCCAGAGCCGTCAGTGAGCCATGAGCAGCCAGAGCCGTCAGAGCGCCATGAGCGTCGTGAGCCGTCAGCCTGCCATGAGCGTCGAGAGCCGTCAGCCTGCCATGAGCGTCGAGAGCCGTCAGCCTGCCATGAGCGTCGAGAGCCGTCAGTCTGCCATGAGCGTCGAGAGCCGTCAGCCTGCCATGAGCGTCGAGAGCCGTCAGCCTGCCATGAGCGTCGAGAGCCGTCAGCCTGCCATGAGCGTCGAGAGCCGTCAGCCAGCCATGAGCGTCGAGAGCTGTCAGCCTGCCATGAGCGTCGAGAGCCGTCAGCCAGCCATGAGCATCGAGAGTCGTCAGTCAGCCATGAGCTGCCCTTCAGCCTGAAAAGGCTGGATACCCAGAACTGCCCATCAGTCCAGAGCTGTCTCTCTGTCCGGAGCTGCCTTTCAGTCCGGAGTTGCCCCTCTATCCTAATCTCCCTCTCTATCTTCATCTATCTCTATAGTCTTATCTATCCCTCTATCTTGATTTATCTCTCTGTCCTGGTGTTATCTTTATTTAATATATTATTAAGAGAATTGTGTGGGGGAAGAAAGAGGGTGGACATTCTTTGTGGGAGGAAGTTAGGATGGATTATGGTGGGGTGGGAACCGCGCCCGGAGCCTGAGCCACCACCGTGGTTAGATGCCCACCCAGACCCTCCCCTAGACTTTGTGCTGGTGCGTCCGGAGTTCGCACCTTGTGGGGGGGGTACTGTCACGTTCCTGACCTGTTTTCTGTTTAGTTTTGTGTGTTAGTTGGTCAGGACGTGAGTTTGGGTGGGCATTCTATGTTGTCTGTTTCTATGTTGGTTTAGGGTTGCCTGGTATGGCTCTCAATTGGAGGCAGGTGTTTGGCGTTCCTCTAATTGAGAGTCATATTTAGGTAGGCGGTTCACAGTGTTTGTTTGTGGGTGGTTGTCTCCTGTGTCCGTGTCAATGTTTGCACCATACGGGACTGTATACGGTTTGTTCATTTCATGTAGTCTGTTCCTGTTCATTTCGTTCGTCACGTTGTATGTAAGTTCGTCGTTCAGGATTGTCTACATCGTTTTGTTATTTTGTTAGTTATATCCAGTATAGTTCGTTTTCGTCTTTGTCTATTTTGTTTATTTAATAAATCATTATGTGTTCAAACTTCGCTGCGCCTTGGTTCCCTCAATACTCCTCCTTTTCGGTTGAAGAGGAGGAGGACTACCGTTACAAATAGATCACTGTTATAGCACCCAACTTAAAGGTGCAATATGCAGAAATTGCTCTGCCATTTTGTTGCTAAAATTCTAATAGTTCAGGTGCTTTCAGTTTATTGTACCATCAGTTTATTGTACCAAAATGTAATCTTAGTTTTGATTTCAAACCTAAAAATACCACGACTTGCCTAGCTAACAGCTAAATGTTTGTTTTTGACTTTGTTATAAATTCTAATTCTATTTCCGAAGCTCCACGTGTTGGATAATATTAATGTTATTTCCAACAACCAATGAGCAACTCCACAGTAAATACAGCGCATATTGAATGTTGAGATTGCCAAAAGGCCAGTCTCTTTTGCAATGACAAGGAGTGGAATGTTAGCAGAAAAGACTGGTACTCACACTCGGGTGGTTAAGGGTTGTCTCCTGTTTAGTAGGTTTCATTATGTCATCCACCATACTCCAGAGGTAAGGGTTCAATTGGTTTGTCGGGGCTAGTGGGCCGATATTACTTGGCCAATAATACACAGTATTATCAACTGGTATACAGTAATATTACATATATTTGTAGAGTATTTTAGGTATAGTATACTTTCTTCTACATGCTTTGACGGTTGTCTGTCTGTGTGTGTGTGGGTTTGTCCTCTCCAGATAGCAACACGTTGAACCACCAGGTTTTGGACGTCAGTCTGCCAGAGTATTTCCCGACAGCCAAGAGGCCCCGCATCAGCCTGTGTAAGGCCAAAAGCGGCCCAGAGGAGGTCTACAGTCGAGGTCAGAGGTCAACCAAACGGGTCAACCTGGGGTTATCAGGATCGTATTTATTAGTCACCAAACGGAAGAAAACAGAAACGGGGAGGGGACTACTTGCATTTGTCCTATAAGAAACACTAATTTCCCATTTCCGTCGCAACATTTTTCTAACATTTTATGCCCTAATGAATACGATCCTGGAGTCGTCTGTGATTTATTGCTATGGCATGTTATTATTCATGTGACTCAAGACCTGTCTTTAATTATTCACCTGCATGTGTCTCTCTCTCCTCTCTGCCCTTCAGAACAAATGGTGCATGAAGTTTTGAAGAATAACAGAAGTATAGAAGGTACGTTCTCCTTTTAGTTTCAGATATTTCTTTCTAGTTGACATACAAGGGCATTCAGATATTGTAGAAAGTATTCATACCCCTTGACTTATTCCACATTTTGTTGTGTTACAGCCTGAATTCAAAATGAATTCAATTGTTATTTTCTTCCTCACCCACCCATTCCTTCTTTTCACTCTGTCAATTCGGTTAGTATTGTGGAGTAACTACAATGTTGTTGATCCATCCTCAGTTTTCTCCTGTCACAGCCATTAAACTCTGTAACTATTATAAAATCACCTTTGACCTCATTGTGCAATCCTTAAGAAGGACACCTGTATCTTTGTAGTGACTGGGTGTATTGATACACCATCCAAAGTGGAATTAATGACTTCACCATGCTCAAAGGGATATTCAGTGTCTGCTTCTTTTTTTTTACCCATCTACCAATAAGGGGTCCTTCTTTGCGAGGCATTGGAAATCCTCCCTGGTCTTTGTGGTTGAATCTGTGTTTTAAAATCACTGCTCCACCCTCGGGACCTTACAGATACTTGTATGTGTGTGTTGTAGAGTTGAGGTAGTCCATTTAAAAAATCATGTTAAACACTATTATTGCACACAGAGTGAGTCCATGCAACTTATAAGCACATTTCTACTCCTGAACTTATTTAGGCTTGCCATAACAAAGGGGTTGACTATTTATTGACTCAAGACATTTCAGCTTTTCATTTTGTATTCCTTTTTTTCCCTTCACATTTTGACCTTATGGGGTATTGTGTGTAGGCCAGTGACTAAAAAACACCTCAACCCGTTTTAAATTCAGGCTGTAACGTAACAAAATGTGGAAAAAGTCAAGGGGTTTGAATACTTTCTGAAGACACCGTAGCTGTTGAACATGAGCTGCGAAAAGTGTTTTCGGCGAAAGTCTTCGTCCATCTCATATTTGTTTCGTGCAGACTTTTGCATCTCTTGCGGGAAGACAAGAGTGGCAACCTTCCACCCACTTTTTGAAGGAGGCCTTTGCCAAGCATGCAAGGTTAGTGCACTTCTCTAATGCCCTCTCATTCAGAAATGGCACGCTGACAAGAAATACACCTATATTACATTTACACTGTCATCACTGTCATCAGTCTCACACAGCCATCTTTACCAAGCGCCACTGAGTCTAGATCCCATTGAAAGAGTAAGGACACCCTGAGGTGAATGACACCTAACTACCTGAACATATAATCCAATCCTGAATCCCTGCGCTGGGTGATAGTGTTTATCCATGTGTTTGTGCGGCTCTCTGGAAGAAGACTTTCCACAGAAGTCATCTACAGCTATTTTGTCAATAGAACCACTGTGTTCAGAACTTAAGAGTGAGACGTGCCTAGGCCTGTCTCTCTTGTGTAAGGGACTAGAAGCATCGATACCAGGCCTGGCTGACTGCTTCTATTGACATACCCCCAGTCCAATAGATCATTACCACAGGCGTGAATGTTCCCTACATGATCATATTACGTCATCTCATCCTGACCTCAATTACTATTTGGAATTTTCCAAATACTTTTAGCGTTTGCTTTAGCTTGTATGGAGTGCCAGAGGGGCCAGGTTTGTGGCATTGCGACTATTCTATTTGCTCCAGGAATGCTCAATTAAGCCCAGCTAAAAGATTTGTAAGGATTGCAAATCAATTTTGAACCCATGTCTAATCACATCATCTTACTGGTTTCTGAAGCAATGGCCTTTATCCAGATTTATCGAGGTCTCAGGTTGTTCTTATAGAAACTATTGGCTCAAGGATTCTCTTTATTATTAGCAGCTTTGTTTTTATGGGCCATCATAGTTCAAATAGCTATGGTTCAGCCCCTTGTTAAGTGCAATGGGTGCATGGTGAGTGACTGGTACAATTGCAGTGATGTTGATGTCAGTTTACAGCTTTGTCAATGTGTTATGCAATGTGTCCCAGAGCGGTGCCTTTGTGTCTGTGGACTTTGGTATCTGTGTTTAAAATACACAGATGTTAAGATTTCCCTTCCCAGGAACTGAGGCCTAGACCGAACCATGAAAACAGACAACAGACCCAGACATTATTCCTCCTCCACCAAACTTTACAGTTGGCACTATGCATTCAGGTAGGTAGTGTTCTCCTTACATCCGCCAAACCCAGATTTGTCCTTCGGGACTGCCGGGTGGTGAACCGTCACTCCAGAGAACGTATTTCCACTGCTCCAGAGTCTAATGGCGGCGAACTTTACACCACTCTGGCCGACGCTTGGCATTGCGCATGGTGATCTTAGGCTTGTGTGCGGCTGCTTGACCATGGAAACCCATGTCATGACGCTCCCGATGAACAGTTCTTGTGCTGACATTGCTTCCAGAGGGCGTTTGGGAACTCTGGAGTGAGGACAGATGATTTTTACGTGCTACGAGCTTCAGCACTCGGCAGTCCCGTTCTGTGAGCTTGTGTGGCCTACCGCTTCGTGTCTGACCTGTTGTTACCACTAGATGTTTCCACTTCACAATAACAGCACTGACAGTTAACTGGGGCAGCTGTAGCAGGGCAGACATTTGATGAACTGACTTGTTGGAAAGGTGGCATCCTATGACGGTATTCGCATTCTTGTTTGATTTCCTGCCTCACCATACATGCTCCAACTGATTAAAGATCCTGGTGTCAAGAAATGTGGTATTTTTTATTGTTTTGTTCTGTAAATCAAGACTGGCGTCTAGATATTGTTGTTAATGACTGTTGTTGCGTGCGTGTGGTAGGACGTGTACCTGGAGATCTCCTACATGTATGATGACGACGGCTACCAATCGTACTGCACGGTGTGCTGCGGGGGGCGCGAGGTGCTACTGTGTGGGAACGCCAACTGCTGCAGGTGGGACTCAACACTCACCTCGTTAACCGTATCGCTGTAATCTTCTGCGAGTGTAGCCCAAATGTTGCCCTTGTCCCTTTTATACAGTCTTACGGGGAAAAAGGGGGCGCTTTCTAGAACCGAAAAAGGTTCTTCGGCCGTCCCCATCGGAGAATCTTTTTGAAGAACCCTTTTGGGTTCCAGGTAGAACCCTTTCCAGTGAGGTTTCTGCATGGAACCCAAAAGGGTTCTACGTGGAACCAAAAAGGGTTCTCCTTTGGGGGCAGCTGAAGAACGCTCTTGGAACCCTTTTTTTTTTCAAAAGTGCAGTGCACTACTTTATGGGGTGTGGTCAAAAGTAGTGCACTAGGGAATATGGTGCTATTTGGGACACAGGCTGTATCTATACTGTGTCATTAGTGTAATATTCTGCGTCTTAACTGTAATCTGCTGTATCTTAGTTCATTTCAACCCTCTTTTACGTGCTGCCTTCTCAGTCAGCTTCTACTTTTTCTTTCACTCTCCTTTCTCTCTAACCTGTTGATTAGAAGTACAGTGCTGTGAAAAAGTATTTGTTTTCTATTTTTACATATTTTTTATACTGAATGTACTGTTTGGTTTTTGCCAGATGTAATAGGACCGATCTCATCCAAAATGTTGACTCAAGTTGGCCAAAAGAAATCGCCTGGATGATCATCAAGACTCTTGGTAGAATGTTCTATGGACAGATGAGTCAAAAGTATAACTTTTTGGACGACATGGGTCCCATTATGCCTGGCAAAAACCAAACACTGAATTCCACAGTAAGAACCTCATACCATATCAAGCATGGGGTTGGTAGTGTGATGGTTTGGGCATGCTCTTCTGCCTCAGAACGACGACTTGCCCTAATAGAAGGAACCATGAATTCTGTTCTGTATCAGAGAATTCTACAGGAGAATGTCAGGCCATCCATCTGTGAGTTGAAGCTGAAGCGCAGCTGGGTCATGCAGCAAGACAATGATCCAAAACACACAATCAAGTCTACATGAAAATGGTTAAATAGCAACAAATATGAAGTTTTGGAATGGCCTAGTCAAAGTCCAGACCTAATCCCATTTGAGATGTTGTGGCAGCACTTGAAACGAGCAGTTCATGCTTGAAAACCTACAAATGTTGCTGAGTTAAAGCAGTTCTGCATGCAGGACCGGGCCAAAATTCCTCCACAGACTGATCTCTAATGTCGCTACAGGAAGCATTTGGTTGCAGTCATTGCAGCCTAAGGTGACACAACCAGTTATTGAGTTTTTCACATGAGGGAATTGGTTGTTGCATAACTTTGTCAATTAAATAAATGAGGTATAATTTTTTACAATTATTTGTCAACTTTATCCAATATTAGATTTTGGTTAAAGATCTGATAACATTCAGTATAAAAAATATAATCAGAAAGGTGGCAAATACTTGTTCACAGCACTGTATATGTTTCCTCTCGGTGTCACCTTTTATTTTCACTAGTTCCACCTGCTTTCTCTCTGTCTCTCCCCCTCCCCCCATATCTTTCCTCCCCTTCCCCCAAATCTCTCTCTCCGCTTCCCCCCATATCTCTCTCCCCTGCACCATATCTCTCTCTCCCCCTGCACCATATCTCTCTCCCCCTGCCCCATATCTCTCTCCCCCTGCCCCATATCTCTCTCCCCCTCCCCCCGTATCTATCTTTCCCCACATATCCCTCTCTCCCCTTCCCCCACATATCCCTCTCTCTCCCTGCCTTTCCTCTCGTCTCCCTCTTTCCCCCACTCCCTCCCCATATCCCTCTCCCTCTCTCCCCATACCTTCCCTCCACCCTTTCCCTCCCCCTCTCCCCTCCCCTACTCGTCCATCTCCCCTTTTCCCCCCTCAACCTTATCATACACTTCTGTCTCCTCCCCTACAGGTGTTTCTGTGTCGACTGTCTGGACATGCTGGTGGGCGCAGGGGCGTCGAACAGTGCCCGTAACCTGGACCCGTGGCGCTGCTTCATGTGCCAGCCCCTGCAGAACTACGGCGTGCTCAAACGACGCCACGACTGGAGCATGAAGCTGCAGGAGTTCTTCGTCAACGACAACGGCCAGGAGTTTGTGAGTCCCATCAAGATGCTTTAGTTAACTCCTCACATTGACCCTTGTCCCACTACCGAGGCCAAACTAACTTAGCTCATACAGTATCTAGGGCCTGCCGTTCTTCTTGGTCAGGTCACAGGGACAGGAAAACTTCAGGGTCCCACTCATAGCAACATTACTACAGTACATACAGTGTCTGTGTTTGTTTATATAAACATTTTGATTTGGTCTATATGTTTCTCAGGAAAGCCCAAAGATCTACCGGGCTGTCCCTGCAGAACAGAGGCGCCCCATCCGCGTGCTCTCACTGTTCGATGGCATCGCCACTGGTAAGTGTGTGTGTGTGGTGTGTGTGCTCGCTCGCGTGCGCATAGGTGTCAATGCATTACTCAAGTGTAATATTCAGAACCCGCAAGAAAATATCTGTTTACCTGTGTGTGTTTAGGCTACTTAGTGCTACGAGACCTAGGATTCAAAGTGGACCATTATATTGCATCAGAGGTGTGTGAAGATTCCATATCGGTGGGGGTCGTCCGACATGAAGGAAGAATCCAGTATGTGCACGATGTGCGCAACATCTCCAGGAAGAATGTAAGCCGATCAAATCTCCCTCTTTCTCTCTCTCTCTTCTCTCTTCACAGTCTTTACATATGGGTGGGCAGAACAAATTGAATCTGAGTTAAATCATTTCGATGGAGGGGTGAGAGAGGGGAGAGTAGAGTACTAGGTTTGTCTCTCAAGCAAATATCCAATCCCTTCCCCAATGACTCATTATGTTGTTGTGTAAAGCAGGTGCTTCTTTTCCTTCTCCTAATTCAACATATGACGAACTATCGTTATATTTAGCAAAAGTAACGCGTTACTTTACAATGTCACTTTGGGTGGAAAGTAATAAGTTATATTACTTTGTGTTACTTTCATGGAGAAAATCTCAATCTCCCTGTTTGACTGTCGGAGGGAGCAAGGCGAACCGTGCGCGCTCTACCAAAGATAGGCTACTTACTAACTCGGGGTTGATCGCTGGTTTCTCCTTTCATCGGTGGCGCTGCTTTCCTGTACTAGTCTACAAGTACTGCGCTATCATAGGGGCTGCTTAATTAGCCATATACACTAGCGTTCAAAAGTTTGGGGTCACTTAGAAATGTCCTTGTTTTTGAAAGAAAAGCAATTTTTTTCCCAATAAAATAATATCAAATTGATCAGAAATACAGTGTACACATTGTTAATGTTGTAAATGACTATTGTAGCTTGAAACGGCTGATTTATTTTAATGGATGTTAGCACAGCTGAAAACTGTTCTGATTAAAGAAGCAGTAAAACTGGCCTTCTTTAGACTAGTTGAGTATCTAGAGCATCAGCATTTGTGGGTTCGATTACAAGCTCAAAATGGCCAGAAACAAAGAACTTTCTTCTGAAACTCGTCAGTCTATTCTTGTTCTGAGAAATGAAGGCTATTTCATGCGAGAAATTGCTAAGACACTGAAAATCTCGTACAACGCTGTTTACTACTCCCTTCACAGAACAGCGCAAACTGGCTCTAACCAGAATAGAAAGAGGAGTGGGAGGCCCCGGTGTACAACTGAGCAAGAAGACAAGTACATTAGAGTGTCTAGTTTGAGAAACAGACTAGAGGTCGACCGAATATGATTTTTCAACGCTGATAGCGATTATTGGAGGACCCCAAAAAAAGATACCAATTAATCGGCCGATTTTTACATATATATTTGTAATAATGACAATTACAACAATACTGAATGAACACTTTTATTTTAACTTAAAATAATACATATATATGACATAATCAAATAAATAATGAAACAGGTTCAATTTGGTTTAAATAATGCAAAAACACAGTGTTGAAGAAGAAAGTAAAAGTGCAATATGTGCCATGTAGAAAAGCTAACGTTTAAGTTCCTTGCTCAGAACATGAGAACATATGAAAGCTGGTGGTTCCTTTTAACATGAGTCTTCAATATTCCCAGTTTTAGGTTGTAGTTATTATATGAATTTATAGGACTATGAATTTATAGGACAGTTCGCTACGAGCCAGGCGGCCCAAACTGCTGCATATACCCGGACTCTGCTTACACTGAACGCAAGAGAAGTGACACAGTAGTTTCCATAGTTAATATTGCCTGCTAACATGAATTTCTTTTTACTAAATATGCAGGTAAAAAAATATATACTTGTGTATTGATTTTAAGAAAGGCATTGATGTTTATGGTTAGGTACATTGGTGTTACGATTGTGCTTTTTTCGCAAATGCGCTTTTGTTAAATCATCACCCGTTTGGGCAAAGTAGGCTGTGATTCGATGATAAATTAACAGGCACCGCATTGATTATATGCAACGCAGGACAAGCTAGTTAACCTAGTAATATCATCAACCATGTGTAGTTAACTAGTGACTATGTTAAGATTGATTGTTTTTTATAAGATAAGTTTAATGCTAGCTAGCAACTTACCTTGGCTCCTTGCTGCACTCGCGTAACAGGTGGTCAGCCTGCCACGCAGTCTCCTCGTGGAGTGCAATGTAATCGGCCATAATCGGCGTCCAAAAATACTAATTACCGATTGTTATGAAAACTTGAAATCGGCCGTAATTAATCGGCCATGCCAATTAATCGGTCGTCCTCTAAAACAGACGCCTCACAAGTCTTCAACTGGCAGCTTCATTAAATAGTACACTCAAAACACCAGTCTCAACGTCAACAGTGAAGAGACGACTCCGGGATGCTGGCCTTCTAGGCAGAGTTGTAAAGAAAAAGCCATATCTCAGACTGGCCAATAAAAAGAAAATATTAAGATGGGCAAAAGAACATAGACACTGGACAGAGGAAGATTGGAAAAAAGTGTTATGGACAGACAAATCAAATTTTGAGGTGTTCGGATCACAAAGAAGAACATTCGTGAGATGCAGAAAAAATGTAAAGATGCTAGAGGAGTGCTTGACACCATCTGTCAAGCATGGCGGAGGCAAATTGATGGTCTGGGGTGCTTTGGTGTTGGTAAAGAGGGAGATTTGTACAGGGTAAAACGGATCTTGAAGAATGAAGGCTATCGCTTCATTTTGCAACGCCATGCCATACCCTGTGGACGGAGCTTAATTTGAGACAATTTCCTCCTACAACAGGACAATGACCCAAAGCACAGCTACAAACTATGCAGGAACTATTTAGGGTAGGGAAGAAGCAGTCAGCTGGTATTCTGTCTATAATGGAGTGGCCAGCACAGTCACCGGATCTCAACCCTATTGAGCTGTTGTGGGAGCAGCTTGACCATATGGTACGTAAGAAGTGTCCATCAAGCCAATCCAACTTGTGGGAAGTGCTTCAGGAAGCATGGGGTGAAATCTCTTCAGATTACCTCAACAAATTGACGACTTGAATGCCAAAGTTCTGCAAGGCTGTAATTACTGCAAGTGGAGGATTCTTTGAAGAAAGCAAAGTTTGAAGGACACAATTGTTATTTCAATAAAAAAGTATTATTTATAACCTAGTCAACGTCTTGACTATATTTCCTATTAATTTTGCAACTCATGGAAAATAAGGACATTTCTAAGTGACCCCAAACTTTTGAACGGTAGTGTATATATTTAAGTTGAAGTCAGTCAAACATCTGTACAGATTTTTTCATTCCAAATCTTTCTCTCGAGATGTAGAGACGTAGAGATGTAGAGACGTAGAGACGTAGAGGTGTAGAGACGTAGAGATGTAGAGACGTAGAGATGTATAAAGGGAACACTTGCCACTAGACAGGAAAGCCCTCTATGGGCTTTGCTATCACAGAAGCCATCAATGGCAAAGATCAGAGGTGCAACCTCTCTAAAAATGATTGTTGGTGCTATTTTATAAACAATACAAAATCATTGGATTATGGAAACATGCGGCAGGTATATTAACTGTAATAATATTACCCAATTTGAAAAGGTTATGCGTTAATTTACTCCATTACTCAATAATGTAATCTGATTACGTACAGTGCCTTGCAAAAGTATTCACCCCCTTGGCATTTTTCCTATTTTGTTGCATTACAACCTGTAATTTAAATAGATTTTTATTTGGATTTCATGTAATGGACATACACAAAATTGTCGAAATTGGTGAAGTGAAATGAAGAAAATTACAAACTTTAAAGTGGTGCTTGCATATGTATTCACCCCCTATCCATGAAGCCCCTAAATAAGATCTGGTGCAAACAATTACCTTCAGAAGTCACATAATTAGTTAAATAATGTCCACTTGTGTGCAATCTAAGTGTCACATGATCTGTCACATGATCTCAGTATGCATACACCTGTTCTGAAAGGCCCCAGAGTCTGCAACACCACTAAGCAAGGGGCACCACCAAGCAAGCGACACCATGAAGACCAAGGAACTCTCCAAACAAGTCAGGGACAAAGTTGTGGAGAAGTACAGATCAGGGTTGGGTTATAAAAAATATCTGAAACGTTGAACATCCCACAAGCACTATTAAATCCATTATTAAAACATTTTAAGAATAACGCACCACAACAAACCTGCCAAGAGAGAGCTGCCCACCAAAACTCACGGACCTGGCAAGGAGTGCATTAATCAGAGAGGCAACAAAGAGACCAAAGATAACCCTGAAGGAGCTGCAAAGATCCACAGCGGAGATTGGCGTATCTGTCCATTGGACCACTTTTAAGCCGTACACTCCACAGAGCTGGGCTTTACGGAAGAGTGGCCAGAAAAAAGCCATTGCTTTAGGAAAAAATTAAGCAAACACGTTTGGTGTTCGCCAAAAGGCATGTGGGAGACTCCCCAAACATATGGAAGAACGTACTCTGGTTAGATGAGACTAAAATGTAGCTTTTTTGCCAACAAGGAAAATGCTACGTCTGGCGCAAACCTAACACCTCTCACCACCCCGAGAACACCCATCCCCACATTGAAGCATGGTGGTGGCAGCATCATGCTGTGGGTATGTTTTTCATCGGCAGGGACTGGGAAACTGGTCAGAATTTAAGGAATGATGGATGACACTAAATACAGGGAAATTCTTGAGGGAAACCTATTTCAGTCTTCCAGAGATTTGAGACTGGGACAGAGGTTCACCTTCCAGTAGGACAATGACCCTAAACATACTGCTAAAGCAACACTTGAGTGGTTTAAGGGGAAACATTTAAATGTCTTGGAATGGCCAAGTCAAAGCCCAGACCTCAATCTGTGGTATGACTTAAAGATTGCTGTACACCAGCGGAACCCATCCGACTTGAAGGAGCTGGAGCAGTCTAGCCTTTGAGAATGGGCAAAAATCCCAGTGGCTAGATGTGCCAAGCTTATAGATACATACCCCAAGAGACTTGCTGCTGTAATTGCTGCAAAAGGTGTCTCTACAAAGTATTGACTTTGGGAGGGTGAATAGTTATGCACGCTCAAGTTTTCTGCTTTTTTGCCTTATTTCTTGTTTGTTTCACAATAAAAAATATTTTGCATCTTCAAACTGGTAGGCATGTTGTGTAAATCAAATGATACAAACCCCCCAAAAATCTATTTTAATTCCAGGTTGTAAGGCAACAAAATAGGAAAAATGGCACGGGGGGGGGGGGGTGAATACTTTCGCAAGCCACTGTATAGTGTTACTTTTGTAATGCATTACCCCCAACACTGGTCATAAGGAGTAGTCCTCGTCAGTGTCATGGAAAATCAGACAATTGCACACATTTATACCACACACCTGTTACTGGTTTGTTCTGTCTGGACCAGGCCATTGCCTGTCCAGACAGGACAGTAGTACCTTATTGTAGCCTAATGAGCCTCACCTTATAGTGAATGCCCTCCCCCCTGACCTACATTATGTGGATTCACAATGAAACCTATACAGACTCATGGGCTCGCAAGGGCTTTTTTGAGAGCTTCAACACAAGAGCACAAACACACCAACAGACAACATTAACCACTCCCAAGTCGAACGTAAACACATAGCTCCACCACAGCTGCAGAGAGGGGCGTGCTGGCGGGTTGCATGAGAGTCTGTGAGGTCATCTGGTTTAGAGGACAAAGCACAGCCTCTTGTCAGAGTAAATCCCCCAGAACCCATTCACCCCTTTGTCAGCGACTCAGAGCACTCCTCAAAGAGGGGCTGGGCCCGGAGAGGGTCTGCTCTGGCCCTGCTTGGGAAAGCTACACCCTCTCTCTCTCTCTCTTTCCAAGGCCTTTGTCACAGATGAAAAGCCCCTATGTAGAGCCGGGAAGGAGGGGGGTGTTCTGTAGGGAAGTGGGGTGGGTGGTATGGATGCGTGGGGGGGGGGGGGGGGGGGGTTCTGTATGGGTCGTTCTGTAGGGTGGGGGGTTGGTGTTTATACAGTGCCTTCAGAAAGTATTCACACCCCTTGACGTTTTCCACATTTTGTTGTGTTGTGTTTCATTCTTACAAATTAAATATGAAAAGCTGAAATGTCTTGAGTCAGTAAGTATTCAACCCCTTTGTTATGGCAAGCCTAAATATGTCCAGGAGTATACATTTGCTTAAGAAGTCACATACTGTATGTAAATGTGATATATATATTTATTTATTTTTTGCAAAAATGTCTAAACCTGTTTTTAGTTTGTTATTATGGGTTATTGTGTGTAGATTGATCATGGGGGGAAAGCAATTTAATCCATTTTAGAATAAGGATGTAATGTAACAAAATGTGTAAAAAGTTAAGTGCTCTGAATACTTTCAGAATGCACTGTAATACGTTGCATGGACTCACTCTGTGTGCAATAATAGTGTTTAACATGATTTTTAAATGACTATCTCATCTCTGTACCCCACACATACAATTATCTGTAAGGTCCCTCAGTCCACCAGTGGTCAAACACAGATTCAACCACAAAGACCAAGGATCTTTTCCAATGGTAGATGGGTAAAATAAAAGCAGACCTTGAATATTTATTTTAGCATGGTGAAGTTATTCATTTCAATTTGGATGGTGTATGAATACACCCAGTCACTACAAAGATACAGGCATCCTTCCTAACTGAGTTGCTGGAGAGGAAGGTATGGTGGATTTCACCATGAAGGATTTCACCCTGATGCCAAAGGTGACTTTGAAACAGTTACAGTGACAGAGTTTAAGGAGCTGTGAGAGGAGAAAACTGAGGATACTAACCTAAATGACAGCATAAAAAGAAAAGGAAGACTGTATAGCATAAAATATTACAAAACATGCATCCTGTTTGCAATAAGGCACTAAAGTAAAACGGCAAAAAATGTGGCAAATTAACTTAATGTCCTGAATAAAAGCGTTATGTTTGGGGCAAATCCAATACAACACATCACTGAGTACCACTCTTCATATTTTCAAGCATGGTGGTGGCTGCATCATGTTATGGTTGTGCTTGTCATCGGCAAGGACTAGGGAGTTTTTCTAGGATAAAAATAAACGGAATAGAGCTAAGCACAGGCAAAATCTTAGAGGAAAACATGGTTCAGTCTGCTTTTCACTGGAAGACAAATTCACATTTTCAAGTCTTGCCATAGATTTTCAAGCCGATTGAGGTCAAAACTGTAACTAGGCCACTCAGGTACATTCAATGTTGTCTTGGTAAGCAACAATTTGGCTTTGTGTTTTAGGTTATTGTCCTGGCTGTCTAGCAATATATCAACAACCAACTTGACATAGTTTGAAGAATTGTAAAAAGAATAATGTGCAAATATTGTACAATCCAAGCTCTTAGAGACTTACCCAGAAAGACTGACAGCTGTAGTCGCTGCCAAAGGTGATTCTAACATGTATTGACTCAGGTGTGTGAATACTTATGTAAATGAGATATTTCTGTATTTCATTTTCAATAAATTTGCAAACATTTCTAAAGACATGTTTTCACTTTGTCATTATGGGGTATTTTGTGTAGATGGGTGAGAAAAAAATATATTTAATCCATTTTGAATTCAGGCTGTAATATGTGGAATAAGTCAAGTACTTTCTGAAGACACTGTACTACCCTGCGTTGGGGGTGGTGGGCAATATGGATGAGGTGATGGGGGGAGGTGACACTGTAGGGATAGGATAGGGGGGATTGGGAATGGGGAATGGCAGATGGGGGCAGTAGTTGGGGCATTGACGTGTGTTACACTCAGTCTGACAGTAGGTGGTGTGATTGTCTCACACAGATAGAAGAGTGGGGCCCATTTGACCTGGTGATCGGAGGAAGCCCCTGTAATGACCTGTCTATCGTCAACCCCGCCAGGAAGGGATTGTACGGTAAGAAATCGAATCAAAATAATGAATTTTAATCAAACTTCGTTAAATGTATTAATAAGCATGCTTCACTTCACTCCAATTACACTTTAGAATTCATGCCAAGTGTTACAGGCTAAAATTCCAGTGAAGTAGTTCTTATGAAATTTCATGTATATACATTCCCTCTTACATGTACATTATAGGACTGTACCTCTAAACGTCCATGGCAACATGTAAGGTATAAGAATCAGGGATATTTGAAACTCATAATGACAGATGTATTATTGGAATTAGGCCGTATTTTACTTTAGACCGGTATTGATGCACGGACTGGTTTGGGTTTTTACTTTACCTTCTGTAACGGTGTTTGAATGTTTGGTTTGTTAAATGTGATACGCTGGTGTGTAATGTCCCTTTTTATAGTTTACTCCGCTACTTGAGTCATCTCTCTCCGCTCTCTCTCTCCACGCTGTTTTGCACCTAGACCGAGCTCGGCCCCGTCGATTAAGGAGCGCATTTGTTGTTGCTCGACCACGAGACTCTTGCGTTCAGTCTGCATGGTCAATGCAGCACACGTGTTGATGACTACGATGCTGTTTCCACTTTGCTTCTTAATATAAGTCCTCAAGTGTTATATAATTACACTATTATTTAGTGTTTCTTACATCTGCAAGCAGCTAGTTTGTCTTTTCTTAGCAGGTTGTGGCTAAGTCGTGTTAGCCACTAATGCTAATCACTAGTTAGTCAGAGAAATACAGCCTGATACCAGTGTTGGTGTAGGCTTCAATCAGCATGTTGTTTGTGTAACAATATCTTCTAAATCAAAGAGCATGAATATGTTAGCTACATGAAGTAGCTAAGCGAAATCATTGAATGTAGCCAAAGATTATAGTGTCCCCTAGGAAACACTGACTAACACTTTGGTTCCTACCGTGTCACAATAACTCCTCCCTGCCATTTTCATTCGTTGTCATGTCAAATAAAACTGTATTCAAAGTGCCCACTATTATCTTCTAACTGTAGAATTTGAATAAACATTATTTTTCCATCATCCCATCAGTTCACCCTAGTGTTTTGATCTAAATCGCAAGTCAAATCACAACATTTGGTTAAAAATAAGGCCTAGTGTTCTTACCCATATCGTGCAGTCATATGTGGCAGTGTGGAAATGATCTCAAATGAGTGCAGGAAATGCAGAAATGTATGAAAATTTAGAAATGTATTTTTGGTTGAAGTTTAATTGAACAGTATAAAACAATCCGAATAGAGATAGATAGACCCATTGGAATCACTTAGAACGTATGTGTTGGCACCCTAGGGTCACACATTACTCATAAAGCAAATTTTAAACTTTTATTATTCCACAACATAAAATACAGTAAAAATAAATGTTTAAATACAGTAATATGATATTTTGGCCATATCGCCCAGCCTTAATTGCAATTGATGTACATTATTATTCAGTTTACATTGGACTGTAGTAGGAATCTCCTAGCGTGTTCTCCTCATCCCCCGTCTGTCTGTCCAGAGGGCACAGGGAGGTTGTTCTTTGAGTTCTACCGTCTGCTGAGTGAGGCCAAGCCCAAGGAGGCCGAGGACCGCCCCTTCTTCTGGATGTTCGAGAACGTGGTCGCCATGGGCGTCAACGACAAGAGAGACATCTCCCGTTTCCTCGAGGTTTGTCGTGTCCACAATATCAATTCAATATCAATGGATCAATACAAGTGACAACCTCAGAGGTGTTTGGCATTACCTCGTGAGATAGCTTGAGAAGTCGTCTCGTCTGCTTAGTCTTTATTTATCGTTACTGAATCGCAACATAAAACAAGGAGTGAAAATGTGTAACCCACGGTAGCAGCGGTATGTTCAATCAAACACCAACCTGTGTGTGTGTGTGCGTGCGTGTCCTACAGTGCAATCCAGTGATGATCGACGCCATTGAGGTGTCTGCGGCTCACAGGGCTAGGTACTTCTGGGGCAACCTACCAGGGATGAACAGGTGTGTGATGACCACAGTGTGTTTCCTATACTAACACAATCTTTCATATTCCTGCTGTTACTTTCCAATACAAAAATGACCAAATTGCATTGTAAAATCTAATGGTAATTACACAGTAATAACTTATGAATGACTTTTACTTGTTTGTTCATTTGGGATTCATTAAACGCACCACGTGGCACCATTTGATAGTTGCCAAATGTGTTTAGTAAGTAAATGCTAGGAAGTACACATTGTTACCAGTTGAATACTAGTGGAAACCGTACAGTAAAATAAAGTACTAGCCACTTCACTTTACGGATCTCTTGGAGGATTCCATTTCTAATTCCCATTCTTGTTGTCAGGCCTCGGTGTGCATCTGGAATGGACAAGCTAGAGCTACAGGACTGTCTGGACCATGGCCGTGTGGCTAAGGTAACACTATCTAGCTCTCCTTCATTCAGTGGAACTGGACAGGAATCACTAAGTGATTTTATTTGAATATACACTATTGTTCGAAAGTTTGGGGTCACTTAGAAATGTCCTTGTTTTTGAAAGAAAAGCACATTTTTTGTCCATTAAAATAACATCAAATTGATCAGAAATACAGTGTCGACATTGTTAATGTTGTTAAGGACTATTGTAGCTGGAAACAGCTGATTTTTTTATGGAAAATCTAAGAGGCGACTCTGGGACGCTGGCCTTCTAGGCGGAGTTCCTCTGCCCAGTGTCTGTGTTCTTTTGCCCATCTTAATCTTTTCTTTTTATTGGCCAGTCTGGGATATGGCTTTGTCTTTGCAACTCTGCCTAGAAGGCCAGTGTCCCGGAGTTGCCTCTTCAATCTTCACGTTCAGACTGGTGTTTTGCGGGTACTATTTAATGAAGCTGCCAGTTGAGGACTTGTGAGGCGTCTGTTTCTCAAACTAGACACTCTAATGTATTTGTCCTCTTGCTCAGTTGTGCACCGGGGCTTCCCACTCCTCTTTCTATTCAGGTTAGAGCCAGTTTGCGCTGTTCTGTGAAGGGAGTAGTACACAGCATTGTACGAGATCTTCAGTTTCTTGACAATTTCTCACAAGGAATAGCTTTCATTTCTCAGAGCAAGAATAGACTGATGAGTTTCAGAAGAAAGTTATTTGTTTCTGGCTATTTTGAGCTTGTAATCGAACCCACTAATGCTGATGCTCCAGATACTCAACTAGTCTAAAGAAGGCACGTTTTATTGCTTCTTTAATCAGGACAACAGTTTTCAGCTGTGCTAACATAATTGCAAAATGGTTTTCTAATGATCAATTAGCCTTTTAAAATGATCAACTTGGATTAGCTAACACAACACGCCATTGGAACACAGGAGTGACGGTTGCTGATAATGGGCATCTGTACGTCTATGTAGATATTCCATAAAAAATCAGCTGTTTCCAGCTACAATCGTCATTTACAACAGTAATAATGTCTACACTGTATTTCTGATCAATTTGATGTTATTTTACTGGACAAAAAATGTGCTTTTCTTTCAAAAACAAGGACATTTATGAGTTACCCCAAACTGGTTACCAACATAATTAGAGCAGTAAAAATACATGTTTTGTCATACCCATTGTATATGGTCTGATAACTTTTTACTGCTCTAATTACTTTGGTAACCAGTTGATAATAGCAATAAGTCACCTCGGGGGTTTGTGGTATATGGCCAATATACCACAACTAAGGGCTGTTCTTTTGCATGACGCAACAATGTGCCTGGATACAACCCTTATCCGTGGTATATTGGCCATATACCACAAACCCCCAAGGTGACATATTGCTATTATCAACTGGTTACCAAAGTAATTAGAGCAGTAAAAAGTTATCAGACCATATACAATGGGTATGACAAAACATGAATTTTTACTGCTCTAATTACGTTGGTAACCAGTTTATAATAGCAATAAGGGGTTTGTGGTATATTGCCAATATACCTTGGCTAAGGGCTGTATCCAGGCACTGCGTTGCGTCATGAGTAAGAACAGCCCTTATCCATGGTATATTCTCCATATACAATATACCACACCCCCTCTGGCCTTATTGCTTATATACACTGCTCAAAAAAATAAAGGGAACACTTAAACAACACAATGTAACTCCAATTCAATCACACTTCTGTGAAATCAAACTGTCCACTTAGGAAGCAACACTGATTGACAATACATTTCACATGCTGTGGTGGAAATTATAGGCAATTAGTAAGACACCCCCAAAAAAGGAATGGTTCTGCAGGTGACCACAGACCACAGACCACTTCTCAGTTCCTATGCTTCGTGGCTGATGTTTTGGTCACTTTTGAATGCTGGCGGTGCTTTCACTCTAGTGGTAGCATGAGACGGAGTCTACAACCCACACAAGTGGCTCAGGTAGTGCAGTTCATCCAGGATGGCACATCAATGCGAGCTGTGGCAAAAAGGTTTGCTGTGTCTGTCAGCGTAGTGTCCAGAGCATGGAGGCGCTACCAGGAGACAGGCCAGTACATCAGGAGACATGGAGGAGGCCGTAGGAGGGCAACAACCCAGCAGCAGGACCGCTACCTCCGCCTTTGTGCAAGGAGGTGCACTGCCAGAGCCCTGCAAAATGACCTCCAGCAGGCCACAAATGTGCATGTGTCTGCTCAAACGGTCAGAAACAGACTCCATGAGGGTGGTATGAGGGCCCGACGTCCACAGGTAGGGGTTGTGCTTACAGCCCAACACCGTGCAGGACGTTTGGCATTTGCCAGAGAACACCAAGATTGGCAAATTCGCCACTGGCGCCCTGTGCTCTTCACAGATGAAAGCAGGTTCACACTGAGCACATGTGACAGACGTGACAGAGTCTGGAGACGCCGTGGAGAACGTTCTGCTGCCTGCAACATCCTCCAGCATGACCGGTTTGGCGGTGGGTCAGTCATGGTGTGGGGTGGCATTTCTTTGTGGGTCCGCACAGCCCCTATGTGCTCGCCAGAGGTAGCCTGACTGCCATTAGGTACCGAGATGAGATCCTCAGACCCCTTGTGAGACCATATGCTGACACATGCAGAACCATTCCTTTTTTGGGGGTGTCTTACTAATTGCCTATAATTTCCACCTTTTGTCCATTCCATTTGCACAACAGCATGTGAAATGTATTGTCAATCAGTGTTGCTTCCTAAGTGGACAGTTTGATTTCACAGAAGTGTGATTGACTTGGAGTTACATTGTGTTGTTTAAGTGTTCCCTTTATTTTTTTGAGCAGTATTTCTTTGTCTGCATTTTCTTTGTCTAGTATTTTGGAAAGGTGCGCACCATCACCCCGTGTGTGGCTCAGTTGGTAGAGCATGGCGCTTGCAACGCCAGGGTTGTGGGTTCGATTCCCATGGGGGGCCAGTACAAAAAAAGTATGAATGTATGTACTTGTAAGTCGCTCTGGATAAGAGCGTCTGCTAAATGACGTTAAATGTAAATGTAAAAAACAATGGAATCAACCTACACACAATGCCAAAGCAAAAACAGATTTAAAAAAAAAAAAGCCTGAAATATGACATTTATATAAGTATTCGGACCCTTTACTCAATACTTTGAAGCACCTTTTGCAGCGATTACAGCCTCCAGTCTTCTTGGGTATGACGCTACAAGCTTGGCACACCTGTATTTGGGGAGTTACTCACATTCTTCTCTGCAGATCCTCTCAAGCTGTCAGGTTGGGTGGGGAGAGTCGGTGTTCAGCTATTTTCAAGTCTCTTCAGAGATGTTCAAATCGGGCTCAAGTCTGGGCTCTGGCTGGGCCACTCAAGGACATTCAGAGACTTGTCCTGAAGCCACTCCTGCGTTGTCTTGGCTGTGTGCTTAGGGCCGTTGTCCTGTTGGAAGGTGAACCTTCGCTGTAGTCGGAGGTCCTGAGCTCTCTGGAGCAGGTTTTCATCAAGGATCTCTCTCTACTTAGCTCCGTTCAGGCCAAAGAGTTCAATCTTGGTTTCATCAGACCAGAGAATCTTGTTTCTCATGGTCTGAGTCTTTAGGTGCCTTTTGGCAAACTCTAAGCGGGCTGTCATGTGCCTTTTACTGGGGAGTGGCTTCTGTCTGGCCACTCTACCATATAGGTCTAATTAGTGGAGTGTTGCAGAGATGGTGGCCTTCTGGAAGGTTCTAACATCTCCACAGAGGAACTCTGGAGCTCTGTCAGAGTGACCATCGGGTTCTTGTTCACTTTCCTGACCAAGGCCCTTCTCCCCTGATTGTTCAGTTTGGCCGGGCGGCCAGCTCTAGGATGAGTCTTGGTCGTTCCAAACTTCTTCCATTTAAGAATGATGGAGGCCACTGTGTTCTTGGGAACCTTCAATGCTGCAGACATTTTTTGGAACCCCTCCCCTGATCTGTGCCTCGACACAATCCTGTCTCGGCACTCTACGGACAATTCCTTCGACCTCATGGCTTGGTTTTTGCTCTGACATGCACTGTCAACTGTCGGACCTTATATAGACAGATGTGTGCCTTTCAATCATATCCAATCAATTGAATTTATCACGGGTGGACTCCAATGGAAACAGGATGCACCTGAGCTCAATTTCGAGGCTGATAGCAAAGGGTCTGAATACCTATGTAAATAAGGTATTTCTGTTTTTTATTTTTCATACATTTGAAACAATTTCTAAAAACTCGTTTTCGCTTTGTGTAGATTGAGGGGGAAAAAACTATTTAATAAAGTTTAGAATAAGGCTGTACTGTAACAAAATGTGAAAAAAGTAAAGGCGTCTAAAGACTTTCCGATTGCAGTGTGTGTGTGTGTGTGTGTGTGTGTGTGTGTGTGTGTGTGTGTGTGTGTGTGTGTGTGTGTGTGTGTGTGTGTGTGTGTGTGTGTGTATATATACACACATAGTGTATTCATATGAGTGTGCATTTTCTTTGTCTGGTAGTTTGGAAAGGTGCGCACCATCACCACGCGCTCTAACTCCATCAAGCAAGGCAAAGACCAGCACTTCCCCGTCATGATGAACGGCAAAGAGGACATCCTGTGGTGCACCGAGTTGGAGAGGTGAGACCTAGACCCACAACTCTAATCTGACTGTGCCACTCTTGGGACTAATTTGTCCCAAGTGCGCCCTCTACCTTTTTTTAACTCTGTGGTGGCTCTGTTAAAAAACAATGTCAAATCACATTCCTGGGTCATAGTCACTAGGCACCAAACAAAAGAAAACAGACTGAAACAGGGAGGGACTACCGGAACTTGTCTTAAGCTCGTTTTTGTTTTCTGTTGCAAAATGTTTTGCTACTGTGTGAACTAATAAATAAGACCAAACTCTGCCCACAATGCCCTCTGATGCCATACTAATAATACATTTTTTTTTAAGCATTTTCCATGACACCCAAAGTCACTTTACATACACAAGAAAATCAGCAGGATAAACAGCAATAAAATGACATTTTAAATAAGTATAAAAAAAATATTATGGCAGACTAACCAGGGAGAACACTAAACATGATGACAGACTAACCAGGGAGAAGACTAGACATGATGACAGACTAACCATGGAGAACAATAAACATGATGACAGACTGACCATGGAGAACACTACACATGATGACAGACTAACCAGGGAGAACACTAGACATGATGACAGACTGGCCATGGAGAACAATAAACATGATGACAGACTAACCAGGGAGAACACTAAACATGATGACAGACTAACCATGGAGAACACTAAACATGATGACAGACTGACCAGGGAGAACACTAAACATGATGACAGACTGACCATGGAGAACACTAAACATGATGACAGACTAACCAGGGAGAACACTAAACATGATGACAGACTAACCAGGGAGAACACTAAACATGATGACAGACTAACCAGGGAGAACACTAAACATGATGACAGACTGACCATGGAGAACACTAAACATGATGACAGACTAACCAGGGAGAACACTAAACATGATGACAGACTAACCATGGAGAACACTAAACATGATGACAGACTGACCAGTGAGAACACTAAACATGATGACAGACTGACCAGTGAGAACACTAAACATTATGGCAGACTGACCAGTGAGAACACTAAACATGATGACAGACTAACCATGGAGAACACTAAACATGATGACAGACTAACCATGGAGAACACTAAACATGATGACAGACTGACCAGGGAGAACACTAAACATGATGACAGACTGACCAGGGAGAACACTAAACATGATGACACACTAACCAGGGAGAACACTAAACATGATGACAGACTGACCAGGGAGAACACTAAACAGTCTGTCATCAGGGAGAACCAGGGAGAACACTAAACATGATGACAGACTAACCATGGAGAACACTAAACATGATGACAGACTAACCATGGAGAACACTAAACATGATGACAGACTGACCGGGGAGAACACTAAACATGATGACAGACTGACCAGGGAGAACACTAAACATGATGACACACTAACCATGGAGAACACTAAACATGATGACAGACTAACCAGGGAGAACACTAAACATGATGACAGACTGACCATGGAGAACACTAAACATGATGACAAACTGACCAGGGAGAACACTAAACATGATGACAGACTAACCATGGAGAACACTAAACATGATGACAGACTGACCATGGAGAACACTAAACATGATGACAGACTAACCAGGGAGAACACTAAACATGATGACAGACTGACCATAGAGAACACTAAACATGATGACAGACTAACCATGGAGAACACTAAACATGATGATAGACTAACCATGGAGAACACTAAACATGATGACAGACTAACCATGGAGAACACTAAACATGATGACAGACTAACAATGGAGAACACTAAACATGATGACAGAGTAACCAGGGAGAACACTAAACATGATGACAGACTAAGCAGGGAGAACACTAAACATGATGACAGACTAACCATGGAGAACACTAAACATGATGACAGACTAACCAGGGAGAACACTAAACATGATGACAGACTGACCAGGGAGAACACTAAACATGATGACAGACTAAGCAGGGAGAACACTAAACATGATGACAGACTAACCAGGGAGAACACTAAACATGATGACAGACTGACCAGGGAGAACACTAAACATGATGACAGACTAACCAGGGAGAACACTAAACATGATGACAGACTGACCGGGGAGAACACTAAACATGATGACAGACTAACCAGGGAGAACACTAAACATGATGACAGACTGACCAGGGAGAACACTAAACATGATGACAGACTAAGCAGGGAGAACACTAAACATGATGACAGACTAACCAGGGAGAACACTAAACATGATGACAGACTGACCAGGGAGAACACTAAACATGATGACAGACTAACCAGGGAGAACACTAAACATGATGACAGACTGACCGGGGAGAACACTAAACATGATGACAGACTAAGCAGGGAGAACACTAAACATTATGGCAGACTAACCAGGGAGAACACTAAACATGATGACAGACTAACCAGGGAGAACACTAAACATGATGACAGACTAAGCAGGGAGAACACTAAACATTATGGCAGACTGACCAGTGAGAACACTAAACATGATGACAGACTAACCAGGGAGAACACTAAACATGATGACAGACTGACCAGGGAGAACACTAAACATGATGACAGACTAAGCAGGGAGAACACTAAACATGATGACAGACTGACCAGGGAGAACACTAAACATGATGACAGACTAACCAGGGAGAACACTAAACATGATGACAGACTGACCGGGGAGAACACTAAACATGATGACAGACTAAGCAGGGAGAACACTAAACATTATGGCAGACTAACCAGGGAGAACACTAAACATGATGACAGACTAACCAGGGAGAACACTAAACATGATGACAGACTAAGCAGGGAGAACACTAAACATTATGGCAGACTGACCAGTGAGAACACTAAACATGATGACACACTAACCAGGGAGAACACTAAACATTATGGCAGACTGACCAGGGAGAACACTAAACATGATGACAGACTAACCAGGGAGAACACTAAACATGATGACAGACTGACCGGGGAGAACACTAAACATGATGACAGACTAAGCAGGGAGAACACTAAACATTATGGCAGACTGACCAGTGAGAACACTAAACATGATGACACACTAACCAGGGAGAACACTAAACATTATGGCAGACTGACCAGGGAGAACACTAAACATGATGACAGACTAACCAGGGAGAACACTAAACATGATGACAGACTGACCGGGGAGAACACTAAACATGATGACAGACTAACCAGGGAGAACACTAAACATGATGACAGACTAAGCAGGGAGAACACTAAACATGATGACAGACTAACCATGGAGAACACTAAACATGATGACAGACTAACCAGGGAGAACACTAAACATGATGACAGACTGACCAGGGAGAACACTAAACATGATGACAGACTAAGCAGGGAGAACACTAAACATGATGACAGACTAACCAGGGAGAACACTAAACATGATGACAGACTGACCAGGGAGAACACTAAACATGATGACAGACTAACCAGGGAGAACACTAAACATGATGACAGACTGACCGGGGAGAACACTAAACATGATGACAGACTAACCAGGGAGAACACTAAACATGATGACAGACTGACCAGGGAGAACACTAAACATGATGACAGACTAAGCAGGGAGAACACTAAACATGATGACAGACTAACCAGGGAGAACACTAAACATGATGACAGACTGACCAGGGAGAACACTAAACATGATGACAGACTAACCAGGGAGAACACTAAACATGATGACAGACTGACCGGGGAGAACACTAAACATGATGACAGACTAAGCAGGGAGAACACTAAACATTATGGCAGACTAACCAGGGAGAACACTAAACATGATGACAGACTAACCAGGGAGAACACTAAACATGATGACAGACTAAGCAGGGAGAACACTAAACATTATGGCAGACTGACCAGTGAGAACACTAAACATGATGACAGACTAACCAGGGAGAACACTAAACATGATGACAGACTGACCAGGGAGAACACTAAACATGATGACAGACTAAGCAGGGAGAACACTAAACATGATGACAGACTGACCAGGGAGAACACTAAACATGATGACAGACTAACCAGGGAGAACACTAAACATGATGACAGACTGACCGGGGAGAACACTAAACATGATGACAGACTAAGCAGGGAGAACACTAAACATTATGGCAGACTAACCAGGGAGAACACTAAACATGATGACAGACTAACCAGGGAGAACACTAAACATGATGACAGACTAAGCAGGGAGAACACTAAACATTATGGCAGACTGACCAGTGAGAACACTAAACATGATGACACACTAACCAGGGAGAACACTAAACATTATGGCAGACTGACCAGGGAGAACACTAAACATGATGACAGACTAACCAGGGAGAACACTAAACATGATGACAGACTGACCGGGGAGAACACTAAACATGATGACAGACTAACCAGGGAGAACACTAAACATGATGACAGACTGACCAGGGAGAACACTAAACATGATGACAGACTAAGCAGGGAGAACACTAAACATGATGACAGACTAACCAGGGAGAACACTAAACATGATGACAGACTGACCAGGGAGAACACTAAACATGATGACAGACTAACCAGGGAGAACACTAAACATGATGACAGACTGACCGGGGAGAACACTAAACATGATGACAGACTAAGCAGGGAGAACACTAAACATTATGGCAGACTAACCAGGGAGAACACTAAACATGATGACAGACTAACCAGGGAGAACACTAAACATGATGACAGACTAAGCAGGGAGAACACTAAACATTATGGCAGACTGACCAGTGAGAACACTAAACATGATGACAGACTAACCAGGGAGAACACTAAACATGATGACAGACTGACCAGGGAGAACACTAAACATGATGACAGACTAAGCAGGGAGAACACTAAACATGATGACAGACTGACCAGGGAGAACACTAAACATGATGACAGACTAACCAGGGAGAACACTAAACATGATGACAGACTGACCGGGGAGAACACTAAACATGATGACAGACTAAGCAGGGAGAACACTAAACATTATGGCAGACTAACCAGGGAGAACACTAAACATGATGACAGACTAACCAGGGAGAACACTAAACATGATGACAGACTAAGCAGGGAGAACACTAAACATTATGGCAGACTGACCAGTGAGAACACTAAACATGATGACAGACTGACCGGGGAGAACACTAAACATGATGACAGACTAACCAGGGAGAACACTAAACATGATGACAGACTAAGCAGGGAGAACACTAAACATGATGACAGACTAACCATGGAGAACACTAAACATGATGACAGACTAACCAGGGAGAACACTAAACATGATGACAGACTGACCAGGGAGAACACTAAACATGATGACAGACTAAGCAGGGAGAACACTAAACATGATGACAGACTAACCAGGGAGAACACTAAACATGATGACAGACTGACCAGGGAGAACACTAAACATGATGACAGACTAACCAGGGAGAACACTAAACATGATGACAGACTGACCGGGGAGAACACTAAACATGATGACAGACTAACCAGGGAGAACACTAAACATGATGACAGACTGACCAGGGAGAACACTAAACATGATGACAGACTAAGCAGGGAGAACACTAAACATGATGACAGACTAACCAGGGAGAACACTAAACATGATGACAGACTGACCAGGGAGAACACTAAACATGATGACAGACTAACCAGGGAGAACACTAAACATGATGACAGACTGACCGGGGAGAACACTAAACATGATGACAGACTAAGCAGGGAGAACACTAAACATTATGGCAGACTAACCAGGGAGAACACTAAACATGATGACAGACTAACCAGGGAGAACACTAAACATGATGACAGACTAAGCAGGGAGAACACTAAACATTATGGCAGACTGACCAGTGAGAACACTAAACATGATGACAGACTAACCAGGGAGAACACTAAACATGATGACAGACTGACCAGGGAGAACACTAAACATGATGACAGACTAAGCAGGGAGAACACTAAACATGATGACAGACTGACCAGGGAGAACACTAAACATGATGACAGACTAACCAGGGAGAACACTAAACATGATGACAGACTGACCGGGGAGAACACTAAACATGATGACAGACTAAGCAGGGAGAACACTAAACATTATGGCAGACTAACCAGGGAGAACACTAAACATGATGACAGACTAACCAGGGAGAACACTAAACATGATGACAGACTAAGCAGGGAGAACACTAAACATTATGGCAGACTGACCAGTGAGAACACTAAACATGATGACACACTAACCAGGGAGAACACTAAACATTATGGCAGACTGACCAGGGAGAACACTAAACATGATGACAGACTAACCAGGGAGAACACTAAACATGATGACAGACTGACCGGGGAGAACACTAAACATGATGACAGACTAACCAGGGAGAACACTAAACATGATGACAGACTGACCAGGGAGAACACTAAACATGATGACAGACTAAGCAGGGAGAACACTAAACATGATGACAGACTAACCAGGGAGAACACTAAACATGATGACAGACTGACCAGGGAGAACACTAAACATGATGACAGACTAACCAGGGAGAACACTAAACATGATGACAGACTGACCGGGGAGAACACTAAACATGATGACAGACTAAGCAGGGAGAACACTAAACATTATGGCAGACTAACCAGGGAGAACACTAAACATGATGACAGACTAACCAGGGAGAACACTAAACATGATGACAGACTAAGCAGGGAGAACACTAAACATTATGGCAGACTGACCAGTGAGAACACTAAACATGATGACAGACTAACCAGGGAGAACACTAAACATGATGACAGACTGACCAGGGAGAACACTAAACATGATGACAGACTAAGCAGGGAGAACACTAAACATGATGACAGACTGACCAGGGAGAACACTAAACATGATGACAGACTAACCAGGGAGAACACTAAACATGATGACAGACTGACCGGGGAGAACACTAAACATGATGACAGACTAAGCAGGGAGAACACTAAACATTATGGCAGACTAACCAGGGAGAACACTAAACATGATGACAGACTAACCAGGGAGAACACTAAACATGATGACAGACTAAGCAGGGAGAACACTAAACATTATGGCAGACTGACCAGTGAGAACACTAAACATGATGACACACTAACCAGGGAGAACACTAAACATTATGGCAGACTGACCAGGGAGAACACTAAACATGATGACAGACTAACCAGGGAGAACACTAAACATGATGACACACTAACCAGGGAGAACACTAAACATTATGGCAGACTGACCAGGGAGAACACTAAACATGATGACAGACTAACCAGGGAGAACACTAAACATGATGACAGACTAACCAGGGAGAGAACTAAACATGATGACAGACTGACCAGGGAGAACACTAAACATGATGACAGACTAACCAGGGAGAGAACTAAACATGATGACAGACTAACCAGGGAGAACACTAAACATGATGACAGACTGACCAGGGAGAACACTAAACATGATGACACACTAACCAGGGAGAACACTAAACATGATGACAGACTAACCAGGGAGAACACTAAACATGATGACAGACTGACCAGGGAGAACAATAAACATGATGACAGACTGACCAGGGAGAACACTAAACATGATGACAGACTAACCAGGGAGAACACTAAACATGATGACAGACTAACCAGGGAGAGAACTAAACATGATGACAGACTAACCAGGGAGAACACTAAACATGATGACAGACTGACCAGGGAGAACACTAAACATGATGACACACTAACCAGGGAGAACACTAAACATGATGACAGACTAACCAGGGAGAACACTAAACATGATGACAGACTGACCAGGGAGAACAATAAACATGATGACAGACTGACCAGGGAGAACACTAAACATGATGACAGACTAACCAGGGAGAACACTAAACATGATGACACACTAACCAGGGAGAACACTAAACATTATGGCAGACTAACCATGGAGAACACTAAACATTATGGCAGACTAACCAGGGAGAACACTAAACATGATGATAGACTAACCAGGGAGAATACTAAACATGATGACAGACTAAGCAGGGAGAACACTAAACATTATGGCAGACTAACCAGGGAGAACACTAAACATGATGACAGACTAACCAGGGAGAACACTAAACATGATGACAGACTAAGCAGGGAGAACACTAAACATTATGGCAGACTAACCAGGGAGAACACTAAACATGATGACAGACTGACCAGGGAGAACACTAAACATTATGGCAGACTAACCAGGGAGAACACTAAACATGATGACAGACTAACCAGGGAGAACACTAAACATGATGACAGAATGACCAGGGAGAACACTAAACATTATGGCAGACTGACCAGGGAGAACATTAAACATGATGACAGACTAACCAGGGATGTGAACTAGACGGAGGATGAAAGCTAAGACAACAGAGAATCTGGGTAAGCCTGTCTGAAGAGGTGTGTCTTTGGTATGAACATATGGGAGTGTAGGGGTGCAGGAGGTAAGGGAGGTCGGTGGGTGCCAGTGCATTGTAAGTGAGGTATGTGAGTGCTTTGTAGGTGAGCATGAGCAATTTGAAGATGATCCTGTATTGAATTGGGAGCCAGTGGGAGTGATGTGGTCCCAGGGTCTGGTGTGTGTGAGGAATAGTCCAGCTGAATTTTGAATGTGTTGAAGTCTGTCCAGTGTTTTGGCGGGGAGTCCAAAGAGAATGGCGTTCCAGTAGTCCAGGCGTAAGAAAACAAAGGTGTGAATGAGGGTTTCAACATTGGGGTCAGTGAGAGAGGTGTTGTGAGGTGTTTTTGAGGTGGAAGAAGGCTGACTTAGGGATGTTTCGGATATGGGGTACAAATGACAGAGTGGGGTCAAATGTAACACCAAGGTTCCTGACTGTGGAGTTGGAGTGGATGGTGAAGCCGTCGATTTCGATTTAGATTTCACCCAGTTTCTTGATGAGGGAGTTGGGGCCCATGAGCTTTGTCGCCATTTAGTTTTTTAAAGTTTTCACTTCACAGAGATAGTCAACAACACAGGGGGGTTGCAGAGTGGTGGTGTTTTGTGTGGATGTAGATGTATGTCTGCATAACAGTGAAATCTGAATTCAAATACTAAACAGTAATGGACCTAACACTGAGCCCTGTGGGACAACTTGTGATACACCATTGTTCTGATCATCTGTTTCCTCAAGGATCTTTGGCTTCCCAGTCCACTACACAGATGTGTCAAACATGGGTCGCGGTGCCAGGCAGAAGCTGCTGGGCAGATCCTGGAGCGTGCCCGTCATCAGACACCTGTTTGCCCCACTGAAGGACTACTTTGCATGTGAATAATTCCCTCCCTGATCCATCACTCGATCCATTCCACACCTCACCTTGACCTTCTCCAATCATGAGGCTGTGTAGGTAATGGTAGGGGAGGGCCCCTCCTGGAAGAGCAGGAGGACACAAGACTGGGCAAGTACAAATGATGACTTTGCTCTCACCACTCTCCGTTCAG
Organism: Salvelinus fontinalis; assembly: GCF_029448725.1. Taxonomy (NCBI): domain Eukaryota; kingdom Metazoa; phylum Chordata; class Actinopteri; order Salmoniformes; family Salmonidae; genus Salvelinus; species Salvelinus fontinalis. Next base: position 42,373,011 of record NC_074695.1, read on the forward strand.
CCTAGGTGTTTTCATCCAACACACTTGAAAAATACCCTACAATCAAAGAGTCAGACCTGCTTCTACTGAGCGAAACCAGCCCTGCCATAGGGGAATCATTTGAGGGTCCGGCTCCTGTAGCCTTCCCTGTAGCAAAAGGCTGGGCTGAGTGTGGCATGGAAAATACCACTGATCGTCAATCAGAAGTGCCAATGCCAAGTTAGACCATCTTGTTATCCGCTGGTAGCCAAAGTGTTATTTTAGGGTTTTAAGGTTTTAAACACTGCTTTTATTTTATTTTTACTAATGACTTCCCCTTATGTTGTCTTTGACTGGTGTTGTTGGGATCACCATATTTTTTTTTGTTGATCAAACACATTTTGATGCCATGCTGATTTATATATAAATTCTTACATTTATATAGATCTCTTTATGAATGAGCAGAATTTTTATTTTTTCATTTTTATGTCAACATAGTCAGGGTTGGGAAATATACATGTTCTTCTCCCAAATGCCAATGGACTGAGGAAGAATCCATTCTCAGCCATATCCAAATATTATTCTTTTTTAAATACTGTAAAATCAATGCAAAGACATGTAAAGACATCTCAATATTGGACATTTTAACATTTGTCATCTGCTACTGTTCTAAGATATCCATATTTTTTTAACTGGAAGTTTTTTTATTTCACCAAAAATAAGTGGGCATTACCTCATCATCCAGGGCATCTAAAAACACACCTTGGTCATCTGTGCAAAAACAACAACAAAAACAATTTACACTTATTTTTTTAGTCACTGGAATGTTTTATAGAACTTTTATACTTCATTGTTATACTGTATATATGCAAATGTTTACAGGATTTAACAGTATTTGATTGGACTGGGAGTTTGACTGTCCTAATGTCATCTTAAATTGATCTTTTTAAATCTGTGAATTTCAGCAGTTGATAACCCCCAGTATGGGGCATAGATATGCCTCACCTCACATTAAAGTACTCTGGACTTCAGATTGAAGTACAATATACACTTTTTGTCTACTTATTTTGGCTACATTTGTAGCCCTTTTTTGTTTTGGTAATTGAATGTGTACAGTTTGCTATTCAGTTTTTTAAATACTGGACATGTAACAGATTTTACATATCATATGTGCACAGTGGAGACCTGCCAGTTATTTGTTTTTGAGTTGTCTGTACTCACTGAGTACTACTCAATAATACTCACTCATTCAGGGTGCCTTTTATCAGTATGTTCAAAGAGCTACTTCAGTTACACACTGATTGTATGTCCATGACATACCAGCAGTTGCTTTACTTCAATGGTCATTTTTTACTAAGATGCCAAAATACATAAATCGTTTACATGCTTTACCACTACTGTATCGTTTAAAGTTTGCTGAATGTCATGCTTATGATTTTGAATATTCTAAAAGTTTTTTCTATCATTTTATGACTACCTTTAAAATGTTTCGTTTTATATACTCAGATATTCTGCTTACTTGTAACAGTATCTGAAATAGTTGCACAACATACTGTATATAAGGCTTGCTTTACATTTATCATTTCATAGAGCATTTTAGAACATGATTGTAATCAATAGGATTTTTTTATTGTCAGTGCATGTTAGATTTGCAACTTCGACAACTGTTAGATGTGCTTGATTTATCTTTTGTGAAAAATACTTTCTCCAATAATACTGTACTTTCATTGTGTTTTCAAAAAAAACATTTATTAACCTTTTTTTAAATCTACACTTGTGATTTGAAGTGCAAGCAATTCAAAAAGACCAGTCTGCTATTTTTGCATTTTTTGAAAAAGCAGCAAGAAAGTATTTCTGTGTACTCAGTATATGTTACTTTTATTCAATAAAAAGCCTTCATTCTAAGCTGACATATGGAATTGTTTTAAGAAGGTCATACCGTGGATCATTTAGCTATTTGATTTAGAATTTTAGGACCCCTTTAGGCATCAAAAAATATATACAAAAATTCGATAAAATATTGAATTTGGCCTTTACTACTATAGCCCATAGAAATGCATTGAATAACACATTCAAAAATGTTTAGATCTAGGAAATGTAAGAATGTGTGTATATATATATATATACAGTTGAGTATTTTTGTTTCATCAGACCAGAGGACATTTCTCCAAAAAGTACGATATTTGTCCCCATGTGCAGCTGCAAACAGTAGTTTGCAGGCTTTTTTATGGCGGTTTTGGAGCAGTGGCTTCTTCCTTGCTGAACGGCCTTTCAGGTTATGTCGATATAGGACTCGTTTTACTGTGGATATAGATACTTTGTACATGTTTCCTCCAGCATCTTCACAAGGTCCTTTGCTGTTGTTCTGGGATTGATTTGCACTTTTCCCACCAAAGTACATTCATCTCTAGGAGACGGAACGCTTCTCCTTCCTCAGCGGTATGACGGCTGCGTGGTCCCATGGTGTTTATGCTTGCGTACTATTGTTTGTACAGATGAATGTGGTACCTTCAGGCGTTTGGAATTTGCTCCCAAGGATGAACCAGACTTGTGGAGGTCTACAATTTATTTTTTGAAGTCTTGGCTTATTTCTTTTGATTTTCTCATTATGTCAAGCAAAGAGGCACTGAGTTTGAAGGTAGGCCTTGAAATACATCCACAGGTACACCTCCAATTGACTCAAATTATGTCAATTTGCCTATCAGAAGCTTCTAAAGCCATGACATAATTTTCTAGAATTGTCCAAGCTGTTTAAAGGCACAGTCAACTTACTTTCCTGTCCTATATGGGTGTTTAAATTCTGGTCAGATTACCAAAAAAGAACACGCCTTTTTGGCTATTCAACACCCTAAAATTGCCACATAATATACTTTGCCGAAATTACACAAAAATGTTACAAAACCTCCAGGGCGCCCTATTGTATCAAATCAAATTGTATTGGTCACATACACATGGTTAGCTGATGTTATTGCGAGTGTAGTGAAATGATTGATGGGCATTATCGACTTTTGTTTACTTTTTTATTAGACCAGTCGCAGAACAGCTCCCGTCCTTTGTAAAGGACAGCAGCAGTATGATCTCAATTATTGAATATCTTGATCCTCTCCCTGATAATACTTTGTTAGTTACTTTTTATGTTGAGTCGTTATACACACATATTCCACACGAGGGCGGTATTGAAGCCATGGAACATTTTCTTCTGCAACGTGACCCTAAGAAATGACCTTCCAGTGCATGCATTATTGGCTGAAATAATACTCACACACACAACTACTTCATGTTTCTAAATGATTACTTTATTCAGACGAAGGGTACTGCTATGGGATCCCCTATGGCTCCTAACTATGCTAATTTGTATGTGGGTTACATGGAGAAACAGTCTATTTTCAACCCTCTCAAAACTGTTTTCTTGCCTAACATAATTATTTGGAAACGGTGCATTGATGATATTTTTGTTCTATGGAGGGGTGATGCAAAACAGCTCCAGGCTTTTCTTAACTCTCGTTCTGAGCACCTGACATTTACTATGCAATCTGACACACGTCAAATCCGTTTCCTTGATCTTCTGATTTTGTGTGAGGATAATGTTCTATACACTGATCTTTACAGGAAACCTATTGATCATAACAATTTGTTGAGGGCTGATAGTTGTCACCCGCTTATCTTGAAAAACAGTTTCCCTACAGCCAATTCTGTCGAATCAAAAGAATTTGCAAAAAACAAATCAGATTTCGACAGAAATATGCCTGAGACGCAAAGAAAATTAAAGGAGAGTGGGTACAATAATGGTCAGATTAATACTGCCATTGAAAAAAATCAAAACAGGACAGTCTCGCAAAAATAAGTATTTTTTGCGTTCTAACTATTTGTTATTCAAAGTGCTCTGAACAAATGAAGGGAATCGTTCACAAACAAGATCCGATAACAGTATCGGTAATGTGTTTTCCGACCCTCCCTTGGTCGTATTCTCGCGGGGCAGAAATCTCAGAGATCAATTGGTAAACTCTGATTTACCACCACAAAATATCTCTACACCACGTCTATTTGCGCCTCTACCAGATGGAAACTATTCAATGCAATGGCTCTTACAAATGTAGATCCTTCAAACACCCCCAAACAGGGAAACAGATCCCAATCAAAGGTGTTATCACGTGCTCCACAAAGGCAGTTATTTATCTTATAACTTGTCCTTGTGGTAAAAAGTATGTGGGTATGTGGGTAAAACAAAGTAAAACAAACAAAAACGAATTAAAAGTACGAATCTCGGAGCATCGTAGCACCACTTCACATACCCAGTTGCGGCCCACTTTTTTGGAAGCGAACCACTCGATTTCGTCCAAATGTTATATCGGCATCGACAATTTATTGTTAAAACGAGAGGCTGCCTGGATCTTTCATTTAAAGACCCTTGCTCCCTTTGGTCTT